>NW_024424453.1:41127555-41200509 GCF_017311325.1 Ursus maritimus
CTTCCTTCCTTCCTTCCTTCCTTCCTTCCTTCCTTCCTTCCTTCCTTCCTAACTGGCTTTTGGATTCCTTAAACCTGATACTTTGGGCTTATTTTTGGTTTTATTGTTTGATTTTTTAAAATAAGCCTGATAAATCATGTATTTTCTACTGACATGAGCTGAAACTATGTCCCTAGGTACAGCATGAAACTTACCAGTTCCCAAGGTCCGATGGTATGCTCCAGTGGAGCCAGTGGACTAAACCCAGAATGCCAGCAGGAATCACATACAATTTCGTTCTGCACCAGGTGGTCTAGTGCTTGCACACTGTAGGTGTTACCAATTCCAGATGCCCAAATTGAAGGAGAGGACTGTATTCTTTGATTCAAAGTAGGTGGGCAATTTGTTCAATCCCAGGGGCCTTTGGACTTTGAGATGTAGGCTGAGAAAGCCAGTTATTTGAAATCAAGGTGGTTGGCACAGACAGGCTAAGGGCCCAGCAGGGAGGGCAGAGAAGGAGCAGAAAGCCTTCCAAGAAGAAGCTGAAAATTGACCTAGTTATTTTGATGACACGCTCTGTTGCATTTTCCCTTCAGGCCAAGTCCAGACTCCCTGACATGAAATTGAAGCACTCAATGCCAAGGACTTAAAGTTTGGGGATTTTTCAAGTTCTTTTCTTTTCTTTTCTTTTCTTTTCTTTTCTTTTCTTTTCCTTTCTTTCTTCCTTTCCTTAGTAAGGATGATCCTGCTTATTTAAGAAATATCTGTCTTTGAGCTGAAAATAGCAATGGTAATTAGGATTGTTTGTGTCGAGTCAACAAGTCCAGAGAGGAGTGGACAAGCAGAGGGTGAGAGGCAAGGCCATCTGGCTTCTGTGCACCGCTCCCTTCAGGATCCGGAGAGCCTATGGGGACATATGGGAAAGAGCGTGGGTAGAATGTGGGGGCTGAAAAAATGGAGGCAGGTGTCTCTTGGGCTTTCTGCCAAAGCACACCCCCCCTCCTCTTTAGTGATGAGGACTGTTTTTTCTTAACTCTCCACTTTCATTTTTCTTTGGGGCCCATTCTTGGGCTTGTAGGCCAAACTATAATGTGAGACTTATCAGCAGTGGCATTATGGGCATTTTGGATCAGATAACTCTTTATCAAGGGGGTGGGGGACTGTTCTGTGCACTGTAGCATGTTTAGTGGCATCTCTGGCCTCTGCGCACTAGATGAGTAGCCCCTGCTCCTTCTTCCTCCCCTCCTCTGATTTGTGACAACCAAAAATGTCTCCAGACATGAACAACTTTCTCTGAAGGGGCAACATGACCCATTTTGGGAACCACTGCTAAAGAGCTGTGAAGAAGTTCATCCTTTTCAGAGACTCTGAACATGGAGCATTACCCGGCGGAGGCTGGAGCACAAAACCCTCCACATTCTTTCATCAGACTCTTAATGTCATCTATATGCAGAAATGCTTGGAGTGCAGAAATGTTCTAAGGACTCTTTATTATTCAGTATTATTACTGAGGTCTCAAGAAATAGGCACGCTTAATTTGGAGGGGACATTCTTTTTTTTTTTTTTTTTTAAAGATTTTATTTATTTATTTGACAGAGAGAGAGACAGGCAGTGAGAGAGGGAACACAAGCAGGGGGAGTGGGAGAGGAAGAAGCAGGCTTCCAGCGAGGAGCCTGATGTGGGGCTCGATCCCAGAACGCCGGGATCACGCCCTGAGCCGAAGGCAGACGCTTCACGACTGAGCCACCCAGGCGCCCCTGGAGGGAACATACTTAATAGCTTACTAATTCTGAATAATTTACCGTGTTATTATTTTGATTCTATAGAATCAAAAAGAAACCAAGGAAAATAAGACTGGAAAGTAGGGTTGGTGCTGGTTTATGAAGAGTCTTAGCTATGAGGCTAAGAGTTAGAACTTAATTCTGTAGACAATGGGAGACAAATCAAAGGATTTCTTAAATCCTTTGTTGCTGCCATTACTCTGCGCCAACTTTTCACTTTGGCTAGATGGATCTTAAAGATATTTGACTAACCTGTGTCTATGTCTACTGTGTAGAGGTTTACCAACCTGTTTGGTTCGCTGCTCAAATGCCTTGATCCTTTTGCCTCAGTTGTTGCTTTAAAGCCTTCTTCAGATGTAACGAAGTCTAATTGAAAAGGGTGATGCTTTTCGAGGCTAGAGGCAAGATCCCCGAAGAACAGTGGACAGGCAAGCTATTCAGAGGTTACAAAATCGGAGCCAGATAAACGAATATTCCCCTCTCCAGAGTCTCGGACCTTCACGGCATCTTCCCAGCTGGATTTCAGGCTTTCAATGGACCAGAGACTGCTGTGTGCTCCCATCCTTCCTTTTTGTAAATGAAAGGGTTTATTTCTGAGTGAACTATTTATTGCAGTTTGGTCGTTCTTGTTTAACTGCTATCTGTTAGATGTGTGGTAGTGCGGATAACTTGTCCTTTTACTACCTGGGTCTCTGGATCAAGAAGAGGAAATCATGCATCAGCTAGAGACTCTGGACTTGGAGTTGATACCTTTTTTTCCTCTGTCCTTCCTTTTCTCCTCTTTCTTCTTCTCTCCTCCCCTCCCTTCCTACTTCTGTCCTTCTTTCTCTCCTTCCTTCCTTCCTTCCTTCC
Source organism: Ursus maritimus (assembly GCF_017311325.1). Classification (NCBI taxonomy): domain Eukaryota; kingdom Metazoa; phylum Chordata; class Mammalia; order Carnivora; family Ursidae; genus Ursus; species Ursus maritimus. The sequence continues at coordinate 41,130,168 of NW_024424453.1, forward strand.
TTCCTTCCTTCCTTCCTTCCTCCCTCCCTCCCTCCCTCCCTCCCTCCCTTCCTTCCTTCCTTCCTTCTGTTTATTTCCTCTTGATCCCCTTCCTTTTCCTTACTCTCTTCTCTCTCCACCCATTCATTCTCCCTGTTTCTTTGTACTTTCTTTCCTCTTACTTTTCTTCATTTATCTCTAGTCTGTTAATATGATTCTCATGATGATTCATCTAGCTCCTATTTAGTGTGTGCAACCATAACCAGAATTATTCTTCGTTTATATACTAATGAATTCTTGTTGACCTTTTTTTTAAAATCACACATACTTATTTTTCCTGAACTAGATTTTTGGACTTTGATACTGTGTCTCAACCACTTTTCTGTGGCTTGAGATTTTGGGGTTTGGGAGATGGGAAGAACCATTTATTAGAAAACTAGGTTTTGGTGTCCTGATAATTCTGTTAAATATACATACCACCCCTTGGGGATGCATACACAGATCATTCTCCAAATTCAGCTTACAGCCATTACTACTTTTGAATTTTGTGCCGTTAAATCATGACCTTTTCTAATTGATTTCTGCTGATGAATTTTTTGAGGGAGGCTGGGTTCTATTGTTTGTTGTTCATCTTGTTCATATTAGAGATGGAGCCTAAGTGATTTAGATCATGTCATCGTCTTTACTGAGAGGTTCAAAGCCAGCTTTTAAAATGGCTTCATTTGTTATTTTAATTAAATTTTAAACTGAAGTGTAACATACATTTAGAAGCTCATACGTGTATAGCTCAATGAATTTTCACAACTGGAACACATTTGCCAGATGAAGAAGCAGGACGTTGGAGCACTCCCAAATTTCATGGCCTCTCTAGTCAATACAAATTTTCAAGAGAATAGACTTAGAACATCATTGATTTCATTAGCCTATTTTGAACTTTATAGGAATAGACTAATTTTGTTTCTGAAGTTTTCCCACTCAACACTAAGTTATGAAATTCATGCATTTTGGGGTGTGTGTGTGTGTGTGTGTGTATGGGTGAGAGATAAGATGAATAAAATTCCATCCAGATCCTTCAAAAAATATCATTGACAATAAACATTTATTGAAAAAATGCTGTTAGAGATTGTTGATAGAAAAAAGATAGAAAATTATGGGTGTCAACCTTGACTTCATCTTTGAATGGCCCAGGAAGCTGAAACAATTTGGAGCCTTATTCCCTTTGCCCCGAACCCCTGAAGTCTGGTTTAGTTGGAGTGTGTCCTGGGCATTTTGGTTTTCAGATCTTCCCAGGTGAGTCTCATTTGCAGCAAAGTTTGAGAAACACTAGTATGAAAAACTGTTACTGCCCTTTAAGGCTTATAGTCTGAGGAGACAGGGTTGCATGTAAAAAGATAAGTAAAGTTCTACAGAACATCCCGTGAAGAGATGGACAGTATTAAATGTGAACCAGATACAGAAAGGCACATGACTGTTTCCCTCATTTTGATTTTTCTTTTCACTAAAATTATAGTCTGTATTATATGATGTATTTCTTAATTATAACATTTCTGTCATATTTGTCACTATAAAACATACGTGTTTTTCACAATTTAATGTTTTTGGAATTAAGATACATTTCACAACTATTGTAAACATGAATATGCTTCTTTTTTTCACTAAGAATTTGTTATCCGAGAAATAGATGTGAGCTATAATTAGTGATATCTTAGAATGGAAGAAACACAACATCATTTGTTTTCACTTGTTGCTGTTGTATGGGATGTATTACTCTCATCTTGTTTATTAGAATATAAGATCATTGAGGACAAGGGTCAAGTGTTTTGCTATTTTGCTATTCCCCCAAACACCTAGTACAATGCTAACATTTAGGCTCAATAAATACTGAGCCTAAATATGATTGGACACCCTTTTCTACTTTTTATTGTTCAAAGTATAGAGATTCATAAGGCTGGGAAAGATCTATCATCCACCTGCAAGATTCTAGAGAGAGATTGTAGGGCGGTCCACAACATACCCTTTTGTGTTCTTGTTACCTAAATTAACCCATTTATTATGGGCTAGCAATATTTCAAATGGTGGAGCTTCTACTGGTCTTTCAACTCCTTCAGTCTTCTGATGGCCGACTTTACTGTGACGGCAGAAGTAATGTTGTAGGTCCGGGCACCACCAGCTACGGTTTTCATGCAGGAACCACAATGCCAGATCCCCACAGCTCGTCTTCTCATCTTGGTTTTGCCACAGAAGGAGCAAGTGTACTTGGTGTCCTGGCTTATTTCAATCTTCTTCACCATTTTCCTGAGGGAGGCACCATAACAAGTCCCGTATTTACCCACATTTCCAACCTTCTTGGTGCGGTTAGCCATGTCGCCACAAACTAGGTCTGAGCCCAGAGAGCACAATATAGCGTGTAATCCATTTTGGTGCTTAATACCTTGAAACTGGTGCGTGGTTAAACTAAAATCATTTTACACTTTCATTACAAGATGTTTCTTGTGTTCTGATGTTTTTCAGAGTGGAACAGGAAGCATTAGATTATGCTTTCCCGTATAACTACCGTATATATTCCTGGAGCATATAAATATTGCCACTGCACAGCATGTTGTTGGCCTGAAGGATTAGGATTTTTATAAATCCTGTTTATTTAGTATGCTTTATAGCTGGAACCCACTAAATCAAGTGCTGCTCTTTCCCTAAACATATTTCTTATGAGTACTACTGGCACAGAATTATATTGATAAATTTAATCAACAAAGCTCTCAGTATTCCACATTCAATCAGTGGTTGGTGCATGAAACTGATAAATCCTCCTTCTCCATCCTGCATGTTGCTTTCTTTTTTTTTTTTTAATGATTTTTTACTATATTATGTTAGCCACCATACAGTACATCCCCGGTTTCTGATGTAAGGCTCAATGATTCATTAGTTGCATATAACACCCAGTGCACCATGCAATATGTGCCCTCCTTACTACCCATCACCGGTCTATCCCATTCCCCCACCCCCTCCCCTCTGAGGCCCTCAGTTTGTTTCTCATAGTCCACTCCCCCTTCTGATTACCCCCCCCTTTCTTTATCCCTTTCTTCCCCTACCGATCATCCTAGTTCTTATGTTCCATAGATAAGAGAAATCATATGATAGTTGTCTTTCTCTGCTTGACTTATTTCACTTAGCATTATCTCCTCTAGTGCCGTCCATGTTGCAGCAAATGTTGAGAATTCGTTCTTTCTGATAGCTGAGTAATATTCCATTGTATATATGGACCACAACTTCTTAATCCAGTCATCTGTTGAAGGGCATCTCGGCTCCTTCCACGATTTAGCTATTGTGGACATTGCTGCTATGAACATTGGGGTGCATATGGCCCTTCTCTTCACTATGTCTGTATCTTTGGGGTAAACACCCAGTAGTGCAATGGCTGGATCATAGGGTAGCTCAATTTTTAACTTTTTAAGGGACCTCCACACTGTTTTCCAGAGCAGCTGTACCAACTTGCATTCCCACCAACAATGTAGGAGGGATCCCCTTTCTCCACATCCTCTCCAGCAATTGTTGTCTCTTGCCTTGTCTATTTTTGCCATTCTAAGTGGCGTAAGGTGGTATCTCAGTGTGGTTTTGATTTGAATTTCCCTGATGGCTAATGATTTTGAACATTTTTTCATGTGTCTGTTAGCCATTTGTATGTCTTCATTGGAAAAGTGTCTCTTCATATCTTCTGCCCATTTTTTGATTTGTTTATTTGTTTCTTGTGTATTGAGTTTGAGAAGTTCTTTGTAGATCTTGGATACCAGTCCTTTATCTGTAGTGTCATTTGCAAATATCTTCTCCCATTCCGTGGGCTGCCTTTTAGTTTTTCTGACTGTTTCCTTGGCTGTGCAGAAACTTTTAATCTTGATGAAGTCCCATAAATTCATTTTATCTTTTGTTTCTCTTGCCTTTGGGGGTGTATCATGAAAAAGGTTGTTTTGGCCGATGTCGTAGAGGTTGCTGCCTATGTTCTCCTCTAGAATTTTGATGGATTCTTGTCTTACATCGAGGTCTTTCATCCATTTGGAGTTTATTTTTGTGTATGGTGTGAGATAGTGGTCAAGTTTCATTCTTTTGCATGTAGCTGTCCAATTTTCCCAGCACCATTTATTGAAGAGACTGTCTTTTTCCCACCAGATGTTTTTTCCTGCTATATCAAATATTAGTTGCTCAATGCATGTTGCTTTCTGATTATATTTGTTTTTACTTAAGATGGTTAAAGGAATGGGAAGTTCTTCCATTCAGTCTTCCTTAATTCTGACCCTGAATGGGTCCACTTCCGTAGACTCTATGGGACATTTTTCACCTGGTTATTTAGGCTTATGGGAGCCGGCCTGCTATACAGAACTACCAGGATGCATGCTGACCCCCCTTTTGGCATCATATGAGTGGGGTGGGAGCTCTCTTTTCCATTAGTGTTGTCATATTCTTTTCTTTTTCCCTCTAACATTTTACTTACTGGCCAGAGGTAATTCCTAGTTCCTCGCACAGTCTCTCCCTTTTCCCCCAGGCATCCTCCACAGTCCAATTGCATAAATACAGGACTCATAGTTCATTCTGTTCTCCACCAGTGGTTCATGACCCAGGGTGCATATTAGGATCATCTATGGATTTTAAAAATGGAGGTAAGTAAGGATCTACTCCAGGAGATTCTAAATCAAAACACTTGGGTATTAGGCTCAGGCGTCTGTAGGTTTAAAGACGTGTCATAGGTGATTCTTATATACAAGCCCCCTTGAAGGCCACTGTCTGAGACATCGTGAAGACATACTCTTGGATTAAGCTTTATGTACTTTGTACAGATGGTCCCCGACTTATGATTTTTCAACTTTACAACAGTGTGAAAGCAATAGGCATTCAGTAGAAACCGTACTTCAGATTTTGAATTTTGATCTTTTCCCAGGCTGGCACAATGCAGTTCATCCCCTCTCATGCTGCTGGGCAGTGGCAGCCACAGTGGCCAGTCAGCCCACACTCATGAGGGGAAACAACTGGGACACCAACAACCACTCATGTACGCATGCGGCCATTTTGGTTTTCACTTGAGGTTACGGTCTTCAGCCAATTACATGAACTATTTGACACTTCGTTGTCAAATAGACTTTGTGTTGGATGGTTTTGCCCAAATGTGGGCTAAGGTAAGTATTCTGAGCATGTTTGAGGCAGGTTAGGTGAAGCTCTGATGTTCAGGAGGTCAGATGTATTATGTGTATTTTCAACTTGAGGTATTTTCAACTTACCGTGTGTTTGTTGGGATGTAACCCCCTTGTAAGTTGAAGAACATCTGTACTTTATAGGCTTTTGACTTGACTTAAGGGCCAATGTTGTTCATTCCTTTGCTATATGATAAAAATTTTAAGTGTTAGCCTTTGCTCAAGTTTTTACTTTCTAACACATGAATTTGATTAGGACTTTCCTTTCCCAAGTTGCTTTCTTTCTGAACCAAGAGCTGTTCATTTTCTGGTGGGAGTTTAATCTAATCTGTGTACCATGAGATGATTAATTCCAACAAATACAAAGATTCTAAGATAAAAGTAATTCCCCCTCCTCCCTTTAAATAACAGACTACTTGTAAAAGGCAGTTGCCTGGGATTCTTGCTGTCACCCTCTCCCAGTTCCCTCTTCTCTCTTCTCACTCAGGCTATTTTTCTCTACCAATTCACAGTGCATTGTTTAAGGAATCTGAAATGCCATCCTTCACAAAGTCTTTACTGACTGTAGCCGTGTTGGCTCTGCTTGTATCTCCCTGACATTCACCTTTCCAGTTCCTGCAGATGGCATCCCGCTGCAATCACAGGCAGTCCTCTGCCTGAGGGCTTCTTCCCACCCCTGTACAAGGTAGGCTGAAAGTGCTGGGGAATTAACACCTCCCCCCTTCCTCAGCCAAAGATGGATGGGTGCTGAGTGAGACAACTTGGTATATTTCATGATGTCTCCCTGAGTTCTCAAGCAGGAAAGAGCATGTCAGTTGCCCTCGATGGTCAGCTTTGATAGCGTGTTTCTATGACTCATACTTCCTGATTTATGTAGTGTACTTCCTAGGATTGCTGTTCAGATAACTCTTTGTACTCAAAACTTTGTCTCTAGTTATATTTTTCAAGAAACCATTTAAGACACTGACCATTTTCTGTTTTCTGGCAATTCAATTGAGTAACTTGATTCTCTGTGGTTTCATAGATGTGCATCTTGTTTTCCCAGTCCAATCATGACGACGTTCAGAGCTGGAGCTGGCTGGATGACTCCTAAGAGTCAATCTACAGGGCTTTCCACATTGCTGACCCTATAGACTTACCTCTCAGTGTGCAGTACGTGTGAAGCTGGGGCAAAAGTACAGAGTAGGCATACATCATTATTAAGCTCTTGATAAATGGATCCTGAAAAGAAAACCACAGTAGGAAATAAAATTCTTTAGGGATTGTTTTAAAAAGTGGATTGAAGACTTCAAGGAGAAACAATAGTCCTGGCAGGTCTTACATCATTCCATAGGAGCAAGGGGGAAGAAACAGGAAGGAGGAGGGTGTAGGAACAGGGGAGGAAGGCATCCTTCAGCATGCATTTCAAAGTAATCTGTAGTGTATTTCATGAAGAAAAAGCTCATCTGAGTACAACAAAAAGGAAATATTCTTATAATTCTGGAGCAGGAATATGTGAGAAATTGCTCTGGGGTTTCAAAGGAATGGAAATGTACATTTATCCTAGTCTTGAGTGCAAGCCCAAAAATTACTTAGAAAACTGGGTAATTTTCAGCAGGTTACTGTCTATGATATATTACAGAGATATCAATGAATGTGACCCTTGTAGGAGGGTGACCTCAGGAAAACATTCTAATTTGCTGCCTTCTACTGGTAAGAAGAAGAAACATAGACATTGTTTAGAGTAGGCTGACAAGTATTATACCTGATTTGTCCAAAGACATTATGGTAAGGGTGGGCAACCTGGCTTATGTGCCAATATCAGCATATTGAACGGAGTTTTATCAGCATGTTGCTGTATTGCAATTGCTAATCATTTCTCTAGTATTTTGAAGATATGCTCCTGATCATTTAAATTAATTTTGTAGTTGGGTATGAACAAATTCCAAATTCTTCACAGCCCATCTTTAAGAAAGAGATTGACCTTGTGTCATATGATTTTCTCTCTATTTTTCACAAGGCATATTTATATACAATAAAATCCACCATTTGTAAGTGTACAATTGAATGGGTTTTTTTAAAAAGTAAATTTCTAGAATTACACAGTCATCATTATAGTACAAATGTGGAACATTTCCATCACTCCACGAAATTCTGTTAAGCTCATTTGTAGTCAATCTTTGTGACCACTCTTAGCTCTAGGCAACTACTAATGTGCTTCCTGTCTCTATAAATTTGTACTTTCTGAACATTTCATAAGAATGGAATCATATATCTTTCTCTGACTTATTTCACTTAGCATAATACCCTTTAGATTCATCCATGCTGTTACAAATGGCAGGATATCATTCTTCTTTATGGCTGTGTAATATTTATTGAAATTCCATATATATGGAATATATATATATATATCGAGAGAGAGCAATCATTTCACAATGTATACTTATATCAAAACATCACACTGTACACCTTAAATATATTCAATTTTGTCTACATATATATATATCTTCTTTATCCATTCATCTATTGATAGACACTTAAGTTGTTTTCATATCTTGGCTATTGTAAATAATGACCCAATGAACATGGGTGTATATAACTTTTTAAATTAGTGTTTTTATTTTCTCTGGATAAATACCCTATGGCGGAGTTACTGAATCATATGACATTTCTATTACAAAACCATTAACTGTATGCCCTGTGCTGTACCTTTTAGTCCTGCGATTTATTCATTTTGTAACTGGAAGCCTGTATCTCCCACTCCCCTTCACCCATTTTGCCCATGCCTCTTCCCCCTGGCAACCATCAGTTTGTTCTCTGCTTTTATAGGTCTGATTCTGCTTTATGTTTCCATGTTTATTCATTTGTTTTTTTGTTAAAATCACATGTAAATGAAATCATATGGTATCAGCCATAGCAACATTTTTCTAGATACATCTCCTAAGGCAAGGACAACAAAAGCAAAATAAATTATTGGGATTGTGTCGCAATATAAAACTTCTGCACGGTGAAGGACGTAGTCAATAAAAGAAAAAGGCAACCTATCGTTTGAGAGAAGATATTTACAAACGATATATCAAATAAGGAGTAAGTATCCAAAATACATACAGAACTTGTACAACTGAACACCAAGAAAAGCGCAAATAACCCATTAAAAATGGTCAGAGGAACTGAATAGACATTTTGCCAAAGAAGACATACAGATGGCCAACACATGTAAAACGATTCTCAACATAATTAATCATCAGAGAGATACAAACCAAAACCACATCACCTCACACCAGTCAGAACAGCAAGTATCAAAAAGACAAGAAATAACAGGTGTTGGTGAGGATGTGGAAAATAAGAAACCCTTGTACATTTATGGGAATGTAAATTGGCATAGCCATTGTGGAAATCAGTATGGAGTTTCCTTGAAAAATTTAAAAAATAGAAATATCATATGATTCAGTAATTCCACCACAGGGTATTTATCCAGAGAAAATGAAAACATTAGTTCAAAAAGTTGTATACACCCATGTTCGTGTCTATGGAGATGTTGAATCACTATGTTGTACACCTAAAACTAATGTAACATTGTGTGTCAACTATAGACATATAAAAAAAGGAATCATACACATTATGCAGTTTTTTGCATCTGGTTTCTTTCACTTAACATATTGTTTCTGTTTTTTTTTTAATTTTCTAGTTTATTAGATTTTGCTTTTATCTTTTTCATTTTTTTAGCTTTAGTGAGGTATGATTGACAAAATTGTATATATTTAAGGTGCACAGTGTGATGCTTTGATATATGTATACATTGTGAAACGATTGCTACAATTAAACTAACGCATCTGTAGCTTCACATAGTTACTATTTGTGTGTGTGGTGAGAACACTTGATACCTATTCTTTTAGCAAATTTTAAGTGTGTAATACATTATTAACTATATTCACTATATTTTCCTTATTCATTTATCTCTGGATGGACATTTAGATTGTTTCCATATCTTGGCTACTGTGAATAATGCTGAAATAAACATGGGAGTACAGATATCTCTTTGAGACAGTGCTTTTATTTCTTTTGGATCTATACACCAAAGTAGGATTGTTGGATCTTGTGGTAGTTCTATTTTTAATTTTCTAAAAAACCTTCATATTGCTTTCCATAGTGGGTGTACCAATTTACATTCCCTCCAACATTAAACAAGGGTTCCCATTTTTCCACGTCCTCATGAATACTTATTATCTCTTGTCTTTTTTTTGTTGTTGTTAAAGATTTTATTTATTCATTTGAGAGAGAGAGAGCAGAAGCAGGGGGAGGGAGAGGCAGAGGGAGAAGGAGACTCCACTGAACAGGGAGCCCGATGCGGGACTTGATTCCAGGATCCTGAGATCATGACCTGAACCAAAGGCAGATGCTTAACCAACTGAGCCACCCAGGCGCCCCTCTTGTCTTTTTGATAAGCCATCCTAACAGGTGTGAAGTGGTATCTCATTGTGATTTTGGTTGCACTTCCTTGGTGATTTAGAAATGTTGAGCATCTTTTTGTGTATGTTGGCTGTTTGTACATCTTCTTTGAAGCATATTGTTTTTAAGGTATATCGATGTTGCAGCATGGATCAGTACATTTTTTTGGATCAGTACATTTTTATTGATAAATACCATTCCAATATATGAGTATGTTACATCTTATTTATCCATTCATTAGTTAATGGACATTTGGATAGTTTCCAGTTTTAATACTGCTATCAATGTTCATTTACAAATCTTCATGTGGCTACAGTTTTCACTTAATTTGGGTGGGTTTTAGAAGTGGGATTCCTGGAGTATATGGTAAATTTATGTTTAACTTCATAAGAAACTGCCAGGCTGTATGCCACAGAGGCTGCATCATTTTACCTTTTCATCAGCAATGAATGAGGGTCTCACTTCCTCCACATTCTTGCCAGTATTTTAGATTATGCTTCTTTTTGATTGTAGTCATCCTAGTAGGTGTGTAGTGGTATCACGTTGTGGTTTTAATTTGCATTTCTCCAATGACTAATTTGCATGAATCATTAATGCATTGCTCATTTGCATTCATATGTCTCTTTTGGTGAAATATCTATTCAGATCTTCTGCAATTTGAAAATTGGGTTGTTTGTCTTACGATTCTTGAATTATATGAGTTTTTTTTTTTTTTACATATTTTGGGTACACATCATTTTTCAGGTGTATGATTTGCAAATATTTTCTCCTATTTTCTTGATTTTTCACTTTCTAATTGATGTCCTTTAAAGCAAAAAATAATAATCATAAATATATGTATAAAGTTCAATTTATCTATCTTGGCTTAAAAAACCTGTATTATTTTCTTTGCCTTATTCCCAATCTTAGAGGGAAACTACTCAGTCTTTCACCATTAAATATGGTGGTATTTCTAAGCTTTTCTTAAATGCTCTTTATGAAGTTCAAGAAGTGCTCTCCTGGTTCCACTGTATTGAAATTTTTAAAAATCAGGAATGGGTGTTGACTTTCATCATAAGATGATCATAGGGTTTTTGGCCTTTACTGTATTAATAGGGTGTGTTACATTAACTAATTTCTAGATGTTAACCTTGCATTCCTGAAATAAATCTTGTTTATGGCCTGTAACCATTTTTTTAAAAGATTTTGTTTATTTATTTTAGAGAGAGAGAGAGAGAGAGACAGCAGGGGGAGGGGCAGAGGGAAAGGGAGAGAGAGCCAGTCTTTTTTTATTTTTATTTTATTATTTTTTATTTATTTATTTTAGAACCTTAAATGGAACTTTATTTTTATTTTTATTCTTTTTGAATCTTAGGCAAACTCCCTACTGAGCATGGAGTCCAATGCAGACCTTAATCCCAGGACCCTGAGATCACGACCTGAGCTGAAATCAAGAGTTAGATACCCATCTGACTGACCCACCCAGGTGCCCTTATAATCATTTTTATGTACTACTGAATTTGACTTACTACTATTTTACTAATGATATTTGCATTTATGTTCATGAGAAATATTGATTTATGGTTTATTCTCATAATATCTTGTCTGGTGTTGGCCTCATAGAATGAGCCGAGAAGTGTTTCCTCCTCCTCTATTTTCTGAAAGAGTTTATGAAATATTGATATTATTTCCTTCTTACATATTTGATAGAACTCACCAGTGAAACCATCTGACCCTGAGCTTTTTTTGTGGTAATATTTGAAATTACTAATTCAGTTTCTTTACTTATAAGTTGGTTAAGATTGTCTATTTCTTCTTAAATCAATTTTGGTTATCTGTGGCTTTTTAGGAATATGTCCATTTCATCAAAGTTGTCTAAGTTTTTGGCATAACATTGTTTATAACATTCCCTTATAATCCTATTAATTTCTGTAGGATAAGAAATCATTCCTAATTTTATAAGTTGTATTTGCCTCTTATTTTCTTGGCTAGTTTAGAAAAGCGCTTGTCAATCTTTTCAAAGAACAAACTCTTGGTTTCATCGATGTTCCCTATTATTTTGTTTTCTTTCTCACTGGTTTCCACTATAATCATTACTATATCATTTGCTTACTTGCATTAGTTTGGTTTGCTGTTCTCTTTCTAGTTTATTAAAGTGGACTATTAAGTTATTAAATTGAGATCTTTTTCTTTGATAAGCACTTTAAGATATACATTTCCCTCAAAACACTACATTAGCTGCATTCCATAAATTTAGTATATTGTGTTGTTGCTTTCATTCATTATTTTATTTTTAGAATATTTTACATTTTTTTGGCTCATGAATTATCCAGAAGTATTTTGTCTAATTTCCAGACATTTTAGGTTTTCCTAGATTTCTTTCCATTATAGACCTCTAAGTTAATCCTATTATGGTGAGAGAACACCATAATAGAATTTCAGTCCTTTGAAATTTCAGTCCTTTGAAATTTATTAAGACTTTTTTTTTGTGACACAGATATGGAGATTATTCCATACAGGCTTGTTGAAGTGTTTTGCTCTTTTTTGTTATTGCATTGTGTACCAGTTTCAGTCCTGACAAGAAAAAAGTACATTCTCCATATGGGTAGAGTACATAAAGAAGTATTTGTAAAGATGTGGACAAGGTAAAGAGAAGCCAATGAAAGATGGTATAGCATCCTAGGATTAACAACAGTTAACATGCAAAGAGTCATGGACTTGAAGGGTTAAGGAATGGAAGCAATTACTGGAATCTGGAGTAAGAGCTATAATGTAGGAAAGGGCTACACACAGGGGCTGTGGATTTTGATAAATGCAGCTAAGTTGCAGCAACCCAGCAGGGTAAGTGCTGGAAGAATGAACACTTGACTTCACTCTTCTTGTCTTCTAATTTTCTACCACTGTCTCCTGTTGGTCAAACTAAATGGGAAGCCAGAGGGCAAGAGATCCCATTAATGCTGTAATAACAGTTGTCTCTCCTGTAGTACAGGATAGGGTGGAGAAGAGTAAAGAGTAGATTTGAGAGGACACAGAGTAGGTATCTAGCTTTTGCCCCTAAGCATTTATCACTATTCTTTGAAAAAAAAAATGTATTTCTTACATGGGGACACACAAAATGCCATCAGATACATATTATCACAAGATAAAGTCAATTCAGCTGCCCTTCCACCTCAAATCTCAAATACTAGTCATAACCAATACTTGATGTAAGGTTGGGCAGGGAAAGAAGATAAACACTGCTGCCAAGTCTTCTGGATCTGGTCATGAGGTGTAATTTGATGATCGTAGCTTTCATCTTCTATAACCCATTTCTTGTTCTCCTAATCCTCTCCCAGTGCCTTGGCTAGCCTCTGTTCTTTCCTAAGGGGTGATCAAACTTTTGTTCCTGAAGAATTTGAGTCCTTCGTACTTCTATTTTTATTTGGTTGCTGAAGTTTTCTATTGAGAAGTAATATTGGTCAAGAGAATACTAAGGGGCACCCCAGGGAATCACCTGGGTTCCAATCATGTTCCTCTTTGCTTCATTATGTAGTGACACCCTGACTTCACCCTAGTAATTGGAATCAACCATAGAGTGACCCCCTTCTCTGCCAGTTGATTCACGACTATTCAGCTTTTCAGTACTGGGGGTTTTAATAGAATAACCCCCCAGAGTATGGATAAAAATAGTAAAGTACCATAAATTTGGTTTTATGGACAGTTTCCATTAATAAGGGAGTCCAGAGAAGAAGAACATAAGATTGGTGGTCTTTGTGAGATACCTCTTGGAAACCACGTGACAGTCTTAGAGGAAGTTCCATAGGAGTGTGCAATACTGCGTTAGGTAGGTGGGAGAAAGACCCAAGGAAATTAATTTCCTTGTTATTACTGTGAACCACACTTGCACCAACAGTATGATAAGATCTTGACAATCTAAGGGTAAAGTAACTTCAAGATACAGGAAATCATTCTGTTACATCTTCTAATTTATAAATTAAGAAAGAATTAGGTAGAAGTGGCAATGAGTTAATAAATATGCTGCCAGAAAGAAACTAATCATGGAATTAATGCTGTATGAAGTCAGACATTCAATTCAGAGTGCATTGCCATTTTATGATGCTGAAGACCCACCTGGGACAGGTATTGAAAAGGAAGTTCTGATCAATGTCTTGGCCCTCAGATTTGACGTTTCTTGACTGAACTCATTATGCCATGCAAGGGTAGGTGTAAAATCAAGGGACACCATAGCACCACTATACTATTTTAGGGCGTGACTTTAAAAAATGTACTAACCATTGCCACTGCTTGGGGGAAATTTGAATGAATTTTCAGTAGTCATTTTCAGCTCTTCCTACTTTATCACTATTAGAGTGGATTGTTGGTTGCTGACTATTTGGCATGTATTAAATTAGCTATAGGCCTATCTTTTTATTTTTAAAGAGAGATTAAAATTCTGGTCTTGGTGCTACCCGTCCTGAGTTTGATGGTAGAAAATTTGAGCAGTGATACAACATCTCATATAGTAATTGCCCAATCTTCACGCAGCATGAATGATGCTAATGGCGGCTAAAGTCTGTGAATTTCCCTGGCTTTGTTTTTGACATGACAGGCAGATTTTTCTATGGCTGAATACTCAATGTCTGCCATTTAGTAGGTGGAAGGGTTATGATCACAGTGATCACCATCCATTTAAGTGACAGTTACTTGAATGTGGCTGAGGCAGGCTTGAATAATTTTAACAAAGCTGTATGTCACCCTGAAATAACTTTGTGTTTCTTAGAACAAAACACAGATTCCTTATTTTCTCTTTGATCCCTATATTATTGGTCATGCTGCTGCTGCCATACTGTCATCCTGTGTTCATTTTGGAGAGTTTTAGCACCTGCGTAAGGTTGAAAGTAATTGCAGATGAATGTTGCTGAAGTAATGTGTAATTTCCTTCTGAATTATTCATATCAATACCTATTTCTGTAGCACTCACTGGTGCTGTATAAAATATTACATGGTATGTATATAAATGTCTTTATCATATTTTATTTCTATGTACTATTTAGAAGTTATTTGGCAAAAATAAAAATCCCATCCTAAACCAAACAAAACCTCTTTATTCTTATATAACGATTTTTCACTCTCAAAAATATTAGTCATTTGAACAACAGCACATCTATTTTTCATGCTTCTTTCGTAATATTTCCATTTTAAGTCGTTATTAAATGTGTTAAAACCAAATTTATTTTCTTCCCACCTACTTTTTCCTCAGTGAATTATTGAAAGATTATTGCTGCTGCTTCCAACCGAGGCACTGCATTTGTTATTGAATTCCTTATGAATACTGTGTTAGATATACAGAGTAGGATGATCCATGCAACTTTACCGACTTCATTTAATTGTAAGAGGATCAGAAGATTGCATCTATTTTCTCTATATTACCTGTGCTATTCTTGGGCTATAATGGGAGCAACAAGACTCTTGAGTCAAGAATCATAAGTTTGGATCCAGGATCTGCCCTTTATCAGCTTTGTATCCTGAAGTCCCAGTATTTCATTCTCTCTTAACACCCAAGGCCCGTTTTTACTACCCCTTTAGGACAGAAAGCCATAACGGCCCGTAGTAGAGGAAATGGAATAAGGCAGTTGGCTAGACAGAGCACATCTAATTCCGGTGCCTCATGCTGAGATTCCTAGAGTCTCAGTGCCAGACCCTGGTGTGGCCAACTCCAAGGGAGCCTGAGTTTGCTGACTGCTCCAGCTACACGGGTGCAAGGCTAAGAAAAGGAAGAAGAAAAGAGGAGAGGTTATGATCTCCTGTAGCAACCTGTACTTCCATACTAACCATTTAGAAAATATAACAGTGGCTGCTTCAGAATCCAACCAATGAAGAACAGTCCTCCTCTTTGGTGGGATGTCATTGCTTGCCTTGACTCTGACCTTTGAGGTAGAGATGGGGTGGGAAGTTGTGGTAGAGTGGTAGTGAGAAGCTTTGAACTCCTCTGGAAGCCAGTTTCTATTTTGCAGAGTTAAGACATCTGGGGAATATTCATTTCATTATTAGAATACTAACATTTATATTTTTGGTACCAGAAAGCAGAATTTCTTTCTTTGAAATGGGACAACTAATTTTTAAATAATTTTATAATGGTCTTGCTGGAAGGGAAATTAAGAATTTGTTTAGTCCATCTATGCATCTCCCCCTTTTCATATACAAGCTAATTAAATCCCAGAATATTCAAGTGGCTTGTCAAATGTTACATAGCTATTCAGTGATTCTGATATTTGTATGTGAAACCATTATTGTAACTTTTTAAATAACACCATTTAGCAAGCTCAATATTCAAATATCAAATATGTAGAATAAAATGTGGTAATGTTTAGTTGTAATACATATGTTAAATGAAAAGCTATATAATAGAAAAGATGGTTAAACACATTTATTGGTTTTGGACTTTTGGTATCTTTTGTGATTCTTTTTTTCTCCTATAGACAAGTAATGGTGTTTGTTAAGTCTAATGGGATGCTTAGCACTGGAAGCCCAGTGCAATTCTGTGGAGCTCAAAGTAACATCGGCTTCTGGAGCTACCATGTTGTACTTCAGTCTACTGGTAACCCATTAAATTTTATTTTATCTTTTATTATGTTTTCATTTTTGTCAAAGTTATAAATGTACATAAATTAAAGAGTCAGTTTGTTATATAATGTTTGTTAAGACAGTTTTTCTTATGCTTATTTCCCTATTTCTGGTTTTCCAGAAATAACCACTCATTTCTTTTAACTGAGATGTGGAAAATTGTGTGTGTATATGTGTGTTATATACCTCGGTAGCAATAAATATTTTGTTTTTATTGCTTTTATTTTATTTTCTTCACTTGAACAACATCCATAACCTTATTTCAGAAGATGAGGATTTAGTTCTTTTTCCTTCTCCCACCCCACCACGCATATGCACACTTTTATTTTAAATTAATTCCTACCAAAAGTGGTTAAAATTAGACACATTAATTCTTTAGAATTTAAATTTTAAACTGTGATAAGGAACATATAACATTAAGAAACATGTTAACATAGCAACATTAAACATAGAATTTAATCCACCTAACTGGGGGATATGCAGCCTTCATTACAGGAGATCATTGTGAATTCACGTGATGTCAATGTAAGTGAGGAACTAGTATCAGAAGGGCAATATTAGGATCAAAATTTCCAGTCAGAGGCAGGAATTAGGAAACTCCTAGTAGTACTAGTGTTAGGGATGAACTGGTATTTGTCAAGCACCTATTATGTATTAAACACTGTATTGCAAGATTTTAATATTCCTGGAGTGCGACTTCTTTAGTATGAGACTGAATTCAAACCAGCTTAAGTGAAAGAGAATTTAACAGGAATTGTCTGAGATAAAGTGCGCTTTAGCCATGAAGATTCAGGAGCTCAAACAATGGTGCCAGGGCTCTGGTCTCTCTCCTGAAACATTGCCTGTGTCAGCTTGGTTTCTTTGCTGGTAGGCTGTCCCCGTGTATCTGCTAAGATGGCTGCTGGCCTGTCCATAACTTCATCCTGTCATTTTAGCAAAGCAGTAGATGAGAAATTTCTTTTTCCAGAATCATTATTTTAACCTCAGGAAAAACTCTAGTTGGTACTGCTTAAGTCACCTGCTTACCCGTGTCGTGGGGTGACCAGCCATTATGGTAGACAGTTACCCCATGGCCACACAGAATGAAGGAAGGCTAATTTCCCAAAGAAAGAAATACTTCAAAGATCAAGAATATGCATCTATTGCCAATCCATGAGGCAAATTTCATCATTTCTATTTTCCACATAATGGAACAGGTGGAGAGCTCTCAAGTTAAGCCACGTGTCCTAGATCACATAGCTCAATAGAGCTGGTTTTAAAATGTTACTCCTATTTTTTTCCTCTATGTAAAACTGTTTGTGCACTGAATAATTTTATGGAAGTTCACTTTACTGCTATCTTTACTCTAACCTTGGTAAAATTTTACTAATGCAATATAATGTCCAGAATGCTTTGTACTTGACTAACTTGACTATGCAGTATATTTTCAAAAGAGCTTTGATACTGAGGTTGTGTGATTTAAACAAATGGGAAAGTAGTATTAGCTTTATAGAATTACAGTTTTATATAGTTACAGCCATCTTTGTGAGAAACCATTTATCCTTTGAAGTGAGAACCAGACACATCGAGATGTGTAAGGAGACCGCTGATGCCTTGCCCATATCCTCCGAGTTCTCAGCATTGTGTGACTGTTGACCCCAGGGTTCCCAGCTGTAAGCACGTGCTGCTCTTTGCCTGAGGGTTCTCTCCAGCTGCCAGAGAAGTGTCAGGTATTAATAGTCCCCAGAAGTAGCTCTCCACCAATGACAGGAGTTGGAAGATAAATACCCCAGCCCCCTCATGCCCTGTGGAGGCATGCTGCACATGACTACCCAGATTTCCCTAGTCATATTCAGCTACAGTTTCCCATAGGAGTCACATGTTCAAAAATGTACTGTATTAGCTTTTCTCTCTTTGCCGTCTCATGTACATGGCATCCCTTCCAGTGCTTCCTGGGATCATTCCCAAAGTGCTTGCTCTCACATCCTCGTCTCAGCATCTGTTTCTGGGGGAAGCCATCTTAAGGTAAGAGGCACTTGAACATTGGACATGTGGGTAACTGGTTACTTCAGTCAGCTCACTTCCATATATGTTTCTTTTAATATGTTCATTAGCCATAATGGTGAAACACCACAAACTGATTTCAGTTATGTGTTTTCAGATAAAAATTAAATTTAAAGTTAATAAAAATTTCCCCAATGTTATGGCAACTACTTTGCCTTAACATAGACTCTGGGGATAGATGGCTTGGGTTTGAATCTTTTCTAGTTGTGCTCCTGAGGCAAGCTCCATAGCCTCATGATGCCTCTGTTTCCTCTCTGATATAGACAGTATAGACCACAATGTTTGATAAGATTCTTAAATGAATTAAAATTTGTAATGTGTTTAGAAGGGTGCCTGGCACTTACGTAACTGTTGGTTACACACTCAAATAAAAAATTAGGTTGGTCATGGTTAAAGTTAAGACTATATTTTTCCAAGTAGACCACAGACTAACCATTTCATTAACAAATTATTTTATTTTAATAATACATTTTCTTTCATATTAATTATACATTTTAAACCAGAGCACAATTATGTTTTAGCTTCATGAGTTGTTCATCTTTAATGAGTACTGAGCTAATTAGCAAGACCTGTCTTTTTGGGCACTGCATCTGTTCTGCAACATTCAGTTCCGTATTCATTATTTTAAGATAGCAATTCTCTTTTTCAAAAATATTTGGAGAAGGAAATGAATAATTACTCTGCTATTCTACATCACTAAGCTTCAAAATATATATTTAAAAAAAGGAAAATAGGCATGTGGAGCATGGATAGACCTGAGAAGTGACTCCCTATTTTATTATACATAAGAAATACTTGCTTATTGAATTGGTGCAGTTCATTATTTTTCCTCCTAAAAACTATTTTCAGTCTGTTTTCAGAATGCGTATTTGTGCCTTCCTTTTGTACCTCAAATGCCAATCTAATTATCCTCTTGTAAAGCTGTAAATCACCCAGATTTTCTTCCATTCTTAAAGGTGCCTATCCCCAGTACATCAATTAGGTCATTGGCTTAAAGAATTATAAATTCCCCAACAATGACTCCTCATCTTCTTTTTAGTCCTATATTTTCAGCTGTGAATAGCAGTGATTCCAAATGATGGTCCATGAATTGACTGTATTAGAGGTACCTAAGATCAGGGGAATTTTTTTGTTTTCATTCTACTTAATTCATGATTCATTGTTTGGGCACAATTTGTATCATATCAGATCTGTACGCCAGGCGAAAATATAGTAACTTGAAATATTGTGTTTAAAGAAATTCCAGAGTTCTATCATCATTAAATTATTTACCTAAAAAAATGCACACACACACTCATGCATGTATCACATGCATATACACAAAATATACATATACCAATCTGCACCACTCTTAGAGATTCTGTTAAAGTAGTTGTGGGCGGGGACTTAGGAGTTAGTATTTTTTGAGAATTCCTCAGGCAGTTCTGTCCCAAGAACAGCCTGGTTTGGGAGCCCTGGACCATGGCTCACCCAATGGTCCACTGTTATTTCAAACTGATCCTATAACTTTGCCAAACCAATTCTCCTCATTACTATGCCTGTACTTACAATCCTTCTAGAACTTTAGGCTTAAAGTTTTAGAATCATATTTGATTCCACGTGCTGCTTCATTTCCATTAGCAGTCATTATACCACCCCATAGCCTTTTTCTTCTCACCTTCTCTTCCTTTCCAACACCTCATGCTATACCTTATATTAGAGTTTTTTAAGCATATGTTTTACTTGCTATATTTGATTATGAACACCTGGAGACAGGAACCTGTCTTATTCATGTTTAAGTGTGCCTTGGTCTTGGCACCCAGCAGAGTACTTTGCATGGAGTGAGCATTCAATAAGTGTTTGATGAATATCATTTCACCGTCAGTTCCCCTGTATCTGACTTTATCTTCCATTGCTTCCAACATGGCTCTGTTTCCCAAACAGTCTATCACAGCCTACAACTTCTGCCTTCGTTTTCTCCCTCATTTTCTCTTCACCCCCAGATGGAACAGATTGTCTTTTTCCTCCCTTAAGGAACATTGTATACTTTAAGAGCTGGTTTTCCAACCTTGTTATAGAGTAATGTATTACATATTAACTTAAGAGCTCTCCACTTGCTGATATTTTATAAGGGTTTACGGTTGGCCATGCAGTACATGAGTCTTTAACAATGGCTGTACATGCTATGATAACCAAGTCATACAGGTCTTCCAGGTCTCCCATTCTTTTAGTGATACGAATTTAGATCATGATATCATTGTGGCTTATTCCAATAATTATTCAACCATTCATTTGAAATATATGTATTGACTGACTACTGTGGGTTACATGCTCTGGCAGGCACTGGGAATATAGCAATAAATGAAATGAGAGATCCTTACTCTCAAAGAGTTTAAGGGGTGCTAGAAAATAAATACGTGAATGTAGATTATGCCAGATGGTGATAAGTGCTATGTGAGAAAACGTAAAGGGAATAGGGAATTTCCTCTATTATATTGGCTGACAGGGGAAGTCTCCACTGAGCAGCGGGACAACTTAGGTGGCTGTAAAACAGTAATAAGTCAAGAGAGATATTGGCTTAGATGAGGGGAGTAATGTGAAGATGGTGAGAAAAGGTGAGACTTTGATTATATTCTGAAGGTGTTGCCAACAGGATTGGCTGATGGATAAGGTATAGGATGTGCAAAGAAAGAGGAGTAAAGATGGCTCAGTTGCCTGAGGAGCTGGAAGAATGGAGTTGCCACTTTCTGAGATGGAGACGTTTAGGGAGAATAGGTTGAGAGGTGGGTGGGGAGGGTTCGGTGGTTTGGTTTTGGAAATGCTAAATTTGAGGAGCCTAGTATGCCTCAAAGTTTGTTGACTAGACAGGTATATTAGACAACTTATAGTTTGCAAGAGGGGTTTGGGTAGAGAAAAAATGGAATTTAAAGACATGAATTGGGATGAAGTAATTTAAATCAACAAATGCAGAAGCCTGTGAATTGAGTCTTAGGGCATTCCAACATTAGATTGGTGGGGGAGGGGGCAACCAGCAAAATCTCCTGGAAAGGAGTGGGCAGTGAGGTAGCAAATAGCCAAGAGAAAGTGTTGTCATTGGAGCCAAGGGAAGAAAGCATTTCAAGAAGGAGGAAGTGATCATATGCATCAAATGCTGCTGATGGATTCTTTGAAGGTAATGATTGGTAATCACTGGACTTACCAACGGGGAGGTCATTGGTGACTGGATGATGGCTGTTTTGTTAAGTGTCAGAGAAGGATGCTTGTTTGGAGTGAGATCTGCAGAGTATGTGAGTGAGGCATGGGAGATAGAAGAGACCACACTTCGGAGAGTTTTGCTTTAAAGTGGAACATAGCTGCTGGAAGGAGATATGAGGAAGTGGGAGGATATGGGGGCTCTTCCAGCATATTTGCATTCTGATTGGTACGATCCAGTCAAGAGAAAAAAATATGATGAAGCAGGAGCAAAAATAATTAATTCCTAGAGGGCTATTCTTTCATCAGTGAGAGAGTCCGGGGACAAGTGGAGGGATTTGCCTTAGAAAAGAGCCAGACCGTTCATCCTTGTAACAGGAGGTCTGGCAGAGAGTAAGGCATGAATGGAGGTAGATGGGAATAAGTCAGAAGGACCCTGACAAGGAATCAATAACATATTTAAATGGGGTAATTGATGAGAGGTTAATAAATTAACTACTTGCAAAGAAATGGGCAAGTTTGAGGCAATTAATAAGAGCTGGGGAAGCACCTCATGTGAGCAATAGCTGTCACCACCATAGACTTCAAGAGTCAAGCGGAAAGACTGCTATTGGAGCCTAGTGGAGCTCTAGCTGTACTTATAAACTTAGAGGACAGGGTTACATGACGAGCTGGGACTTTAATAATAAAGAAATGCAGTAACTGTCAATCTATAGACCAGAAAGGAGAGAGCCAAGGGTATAAAGCCCTGGATTTCACTCTCCTCCTGCCTTAAATTCTCTGGTCCGCTCATTGGCTGAACCAGCTGGTATCCAGAGGGTCACAAAGCTGATGCAATCCATGGAGGTCAACTCTCAGGGACAGAACAGGCTGGAAAAGAGTGGAGGTTGAATCTGAAGGGGAAAATGGAAAATGTCCAACATGGTGGTGGTGAAAATGTTATCTTCTGACCTCTTCTATTTTCTTGTGAAATAGGAGGGATCATTTCTGATTGAAAGTGAGGATTATGAAGGACATATTGGAAGTTTGAGGAGAGAGAAGATGTATTGAACAGCTATTGAATAACATAGGAGAGTTAAAGGAGTAGAGAAAAAAAAATATGCTTTTTGGGCCCAAATGAGCTTTCTTAGGTTAGTGATTATGATTGTAAAGTAAGATAAGTCAGCATGATTTTGAAATCTTCTCCAGTCCTATTAGGCTCTGTGGAAGAAAACACAGAGCTGTCAAGAGCTGGACTTAACCAGGGTTGGATTTTGCCAGGGGAGTCTAATGAAGGGTAACGGCACAAGGGAGTTGAGGGCATATGGAAGGAAAGAACTGTAATAACAAACCATGCACTGGAAGTTTAATAATATGCAGGGAAATCTGGACATGAGTGAGTACGTTGTAGAATCAGTGCACCAACAGAACTTGAAAGGCAAATAATTGTTGGGAGTCTGGAGTAGCAAAGAGAGTGAGCCAAAATATAGGAGGCAACGGTCAGAGAATGAAACTGTAGGAGGGGGATGATTTTATTGGAAAGGGCAAGGTCTATGTAGGATATAACCAGGGGAGTGAGTTGTTGAGTTAAAGTTAAGGAAAACATCACTAGAGGTGAAGTGATGAGGAAAGTAGAAAACCACAGACACTTAAATCGCCAGAAAGCATGACCACAGTACAGCTAAAGTAGCAAGGATACAGGAGCTGAAATACTCAAGGAATGAGAGAGGTGAGCTGCCACTCTAAAAATGGTGCTACAAGGGGTAATCATGGGCAGGCGCTTTGATGCACAAACTTCAGAGTTGGAGAGGGTCAGTGGGGGGGGGGAAGGGTAATGGTCTGAAAGGGAAATGAGAGGCAAGAAAGACTTCTATTCAACCTTCAGTCACATTAGTATGAGGGATATGGGGAAGAAAACAGATACCATTTAGTAGAGCTTGAGGGAAAGCAGAGTCTCAGGGGAGAGACAGAGCTCATTGGGAGCAAAAAGGTGAAAGAAGGAAGGAAGGAAGGAAGGAAGGAAGGAAGGAAGGAAGGAAAAAGAAAGGAAGGAAGAAAGGAAGAAAGGAAGGAAGGAAGGAAAGAAAGAAAGAAAGAAAGAAAGAAAGAAAGAAAGAAAGAAAGAGAAAGAAAGAAAGAAAAAGAAAAGGAAAGAACCTACAGAGTACTTAGTATGTGCCAGGAACTCTTCTATGACTTTTACATATTAATTATTTAATCCTCAAAACAAAGTCTCTGAGGAAGATACCATTTTAAGCCCTATTTTATAGATGCAGAATTAGAGCATAGACAGGTTAAGCATCTTACTCATGATCAGTACTAGCAAGTAGCAGAGCTGGGACTTGAGCTCAGGGGGGCCACCTCAGAATCTCAACATACATAATCACCGTGCTAAATCACCCAGCAGCAGCAAACACTTGGAGAATAAGGTTTTACTAACGTTACATCATGAGCTCCAAAGAGTGCAGTGGAAGGATTTGGGGCAAGGGAAGGGTAGATAGGTCAGATTAAGGACTGTGCAGAGCCATATAGGGATGAGGGATGGTCTGAGATTTGGGCCTTTGTGATTTGGAGGCATATAGAGCTAGTGCTGATGGTCTCCAAGACAGATAGGGGTAAGGTGAGGCTGTGAGTGTTGAATGATGGTGTCCAGGGTAGGGTAGAGGCCTTGCGAAGAACCCAAGCTCAGCCTCCTCTTTTTTACTCATGCTGATGGTGGGTGGAGGCTGGGAAGAGGCAGTATTACTTGGAGCGTAATGAAATTTGGGGCCCTCTCTGCACTTAGCCCACGGCAGTTACCTAGTTTTGTTTTGTTTTTTAATAATCACTGCAGGTATCCAGAAAGCTTCTGGAAATTAACAGTATTAAAATCATCCCCATTTTCCAATTTATGACTTTCTTTGAAATATGAATCTGCTCATCAGTTTATTAAAGGGATCCTATCACCTTCACAAGATGGCAACAAATCCTTTTACATCCTCTTATGCTTTCACTTGCATGATTTCTCTTCTCCACTTTGTCAATTACCAGCATTCGGCACGGTTTCTCAAATATTTTGGTAACTAAAAATGTACTTATCTGAAGGATGGACAAAATGAAATATTGAGTTTGGTATAAGAGCAGGGGCTGAAAATGTAAGCTATCTGGAAATACCTACACTTGATTTTTATTAGTTCCTGTTTCTTGAGTTTTAAAAAAATAAAATATTCTCTTCTTCAGAAGGTAGAACAGAGAAAAATTAGCATGAAACTTTTGCTGGCAGCTTTTCAATTGGCATTTATTACACTGATCTACTGTATTTTAAGTGGAATTGCTTAGACACTCAGCTTTGCACTTGGGAAAACATACGGTAATAATAGAAAGCATTTTAAGTGTCCAATCTGGTCAAACTGCATTTTCACTCTTATTGATGAATCAGCAAAAGGATCATTTCATACATCAAAGGCATTTATTAAATTTTGAACTGTTTGTGCAATGGGTTTTTACAGTTAATAGAAACCATCAGGAAGTTGGAGATGACTTTCAGAACAATTTTTCTTTTGTTGTTAGGGAGAACAGCAGGACAAGAAGAAACTAGTTAGAGAAGGAAGTAAGGGCTTTTTCTTGTGTAAATAAGCTCCTGTGTCTTACCATTCATTATGATTTCTTCCAAGTGGAAGAAATTCTACTGATGCAACGCTTCTGATCCTTCTCTGCTTTTTGATGTTGTTGTTGTTCATGAGTGATTTGCTTTGCTTGGTTGGTGAAATTGGAAATAATAGCTGGGGATGCATAGCCCAACTCTGTCTTTTTTACTTAACCTGGTCCAGCATCACCTGGTCTGGGTGGGTGCATAAATAAGTTTAATTCAGGTCTCTTTGGCTTTCATGCTAAGTTATGTCCTTTAATTAACGCTCTAGCAATAAAACGATGATTATTTTGGCCTCCTCTGCCACTTCATTGCTTTATACCTTAAATTGTACAAAGGCTGGGACATTATGGTGCTGTTTATTGGGATCTAATTGTATGATGTACAGTCAGCCTTCTCAGACCTTCTATACTGTATTAAATTCTGCTCCTATGTGCTTGCGTAATTCCTTGTATTTTCTCCTTTTAGCTTTCAACACACTTACTATTGGTTGAACGTATGCTTCTTTGCTAGAATATGAACTCCATGGTAGTGACCAAGTAGGTTTTGTTTACCAGGGTATGGTAGGACCTAATACCGTGCCTGATAAATAGTATAGCACCTAATTTGTTGAATGAATGCATGAATGAATCAACCAATCAATGAGCTACTGCTTGAGAAAAGATTAAATTCCTAATTTATGTAATGAATGAGAAAAATGGACAACTTATTTGAAACACTCCACTTAGAAAGTAAGAATAGATTGTAGAAGCTATTGTCCTTCTATATTTCAGTTGTGAATAAGTTTAATTAAACTATTAAAAATGTGTTTTTTCTTTAATGAGTCATGGCTGAACTGAGCTAGGAAACTGTGGTTAACCTGGAAAACTTCACGGTCTTTTGCTTCTTTTAAAATATGGATTAACATTTCATTGATGTCCAATCCTCATCCCAAATACATTGTCAACTCAGCCTTCTAGACAACATTTATTTTCCTCCTCTAGAATTTTGCATATGAAAATACAAAGATGAAAGCCCATAATTTAGAAAGTACTTAATGTGATCTATTGCTCATTAATAATAGTATTTTTTAAAAGATTTTATTTATTTATTTGGCAGAGACAGCCAGCAAGAGAGGGAACACAAGCAGGAGGAGTGGGAGAGGAAGAAGCAGGCTCCTAGCGGAGGGAGGAGCCTGATGTGGGGCTCGATCCCAGAATGCTGGGATCACTCCCTGAGCCTAAGGCAGATGCTTAACGACTGCGCCACCCAGGCGCCCCTCATTAATAATAGTATTAAAGCACATTTTGACAATACTTTTAAGGACTAATAAGTAGATATAACTGTTCTAGGAAAATTTAACTATTTCTACATAAAGAAAATTGGGAGTTAGTAAAAATGTAGATCATTGTGATTATTCCTTTAAAAGTAAGAGAATTAAGGTGTCTGGGTGGCTTAGTCAGTTAAGCTTCTGCCTTTGGCTCAGGTCATGATCCCAGGGTTCTGGGGTTGAGCCCCACATTGGGCTCCCTGCTCAGCAGGGAGCCTGCTTTTCCCTCTCCTTCTGTTGCTTCCCCTGCTTGTGCTCTCATAACTGTTACAAATAAAAAAGTAAAATCTTTTTTTTTCTTTCTTCTTTTTTTAATTAATGATTTTTTATTATATTATGTTAGTCACCATACAGTACATCCCCGGTTTCCGATGTAAAGCTCGATGATTCATTAGTTGCGTATAACACCCAGTGCACAATGCAATATGTGCCCTCCTTACTACCCATCACCAGTCTATCCCATTCCCCCACCCACCTCCCCTGCTTGACTTATTTCACTTAGCATTATCTCCTCCAGGCCGTCCATGTTGCAGCAAATGTTGAGAATTCGTTCTTTCTGATAGCTGAGTAATATTCCATTGTATATATGGACCACAACTTCTTAATCCAGTCATCTGTTGAAGGGCATCTTGGCTCCTTCCACAATTTAGCTATTGTGGACATTGCTGCTATGAACATTGGGGTGCATATGGCCCTTCTCTTCACTACGTCTGTATCTTTGGGGTAAACACCCAGTAGTCACCTTAACACTGTTAAGATAATTTTGATGGTATGGATATTTTGCTGTATTTGTTTCAGATTTCTCTCTCTTTCTTTAATGCAAGGATTCACGACCTTCTAATCCTTTCCCTTCCTCCCTCCCTCAATATAATGATTATCCTGAGGTTGGTAGGTGTCATTTCCATGGATGTTTTTATAATTTGTTATTTATGTGTTTCTCCACAGACAATAATATGATTTTTGCACATTTACAAAATGTTGTCACATTGAACATGTTCTTTTTTCAACAATTTATTATGAAAAATTTCAGACATACAGCAGAGTGAAAGAATTTTTCAGTCAAATACCAACGCAACTATCACCTAGGTTTCATCATTAACATTTTACTGCACTTGCTTTATCTTACGTCTCTCTGTGTATTCATCTCTCTATCCACCCATTAATCCACATTAATTTTTAAATTCATCTCCAAATAATCACAGAAATCCTTTACATGTTCTTTGCAATTGCATATTCACTCAAGATTGTATTTAGCTGATTCTTTTTAACTGTTGGAAAGTACTCCATTGTAAGATTAACAAGAGTTTGTCCACATTATTTTAATGGATATTTTCCTGATAAGTAGTGTCTTTCATCCATTTGGAGTTTATTTTTGTGTATGGTGTGAGATAGTGGTCAAGTTTCATTCTTTTGCATGTAGCTGTCCAATTTTCCCAGCACCATTTATTGAAGAGACTGTCTTTTTCCCACCGGATGTTTTTTCCTGCTTTATCAAATATTAGTTGCCCAAAGAGCCGAGGGTCCATTTCTGGGCTCTCTATTCTGTTCCATTGGTCTATGTGTCTGTTTTTGTGCCAGTACCATGCTGTCTTTGTGATCACAGCTTTGTAGTACAGCTCGAAATCCGGCATTGTGATGCCCCCAGCTTTGTTTTTCCTTTTCAACAGTTCCTTGGAGATTCGGGGCCTTTTCTGTTTCCATACAAATTTAAGGACTGTTTGTTCCAGTTCTTTGAAAAATGTCCTTGGTATTTTGATCGGGATAGCATTGAAAGTGTAGATTGCTCTGGGTAGCATGGACATTTTAACTATGTTAATTCTTCCAATCCGTGAGCATGGAATATCTTTCCATCTTTTTATGTCTTCCTCAATGTCTTTCAAGAGTGATTTATAGTTTCTAGAATATAGGTCCTTTACGTCTCTGGTTAAGTTAATTCCAAGGTAACGTATGGTTTTTGGTGCTATTGTAAATGGGATGGATTCCCTAATTTCTCTTTCTTCAGTCTCGTTATTCGTGTATAGAAATGCAACTGATTTCTGAGCATTGATTTTGTATCCCGCCACATTACTGAATTGCTCTATAACTTCTAATAGTTTGGGAGTGGCTTCTTTTGGGTTTTCCATATAGAGTATCATGTCATCTGACTTCTTCTTTGCCAATTTGGATACCTTTGATCCCTTTTTGTTGTCTGATTGCTGTTGCAAGGACTTCTAGTACTATGTTGAATAATAGTGGCGAGAGTGGGCATCCTTGTCGTGTTCCTGATCTTAAGGGAAAGGCTTCCAGCTTTTCCCCATTGAGAATAATATTTGCTGTAGGCTTTTCATAGATGGTTTTTATGAGATTGAGGAATGTACCCTCTATCCCTACACTCTGAAGGGTTTTAATCAGGAAAGGATGCTGTATTTTGTCAAATGCTTTTTCTGCATCAATTGAGAGGATCATATGGTTCCTGAGTCTTTTCTTGTTGATATGATGTATCACGCTGATCGATTTGCGAATGTTGAACCACGCTTGCATCCCAGGTATGAATCCCACTTGGTCATGATGAATAATCCTTTTAATGTACTGTTGGATTTTATTAGCAAGGATCTTGTTGAGGATTTAAAAAAGTAAAATCTTAAAAAAAAAAGTAAGAGAACCAGTTTCTATTTGGAAAACATTGGCTTGAGAATCTGAAATAAAGCTTGTGGAATTGGAACCCTCATTTTAGATCCAATGTTATATAATACATAAAACAGGAGTAAAAAGAAAGCCAATCTTTCTTCAGTTAATTACTTCTATCAATAAATGAAAAATTATACTATTCAGATTATCTACAGTGTAATAATAAATTCTCAGTGATCTGGAGGTTGAAATGCATTAGTGTTGAAAAAGAAGACCAAGAAACATTTGTGCTATGTGTCACCACCAAGACTTCCTATGGGCCTAAAGTATACATCAAATAAATGAATGAGGTAGCACGAATCAAAAAGGTTTAGCTGGAAGAACAGCCAGATTAGGCGACACATATATATTCAAGGCACATGACTAGGATTACGCAGGTGGCTAGGTTTTATATACTCTGTTCTTTCATTTGGAAAATAGTCAAATGTCATATAATTTCCATTTACTCGAATTTATTGATAAATAAACGCGATTAGATTTAGAGCAACACACATCCTTTCAGATACACACCAAAAGTACATAATGGCTAACCAACGCCAGTGTAGGCAAAGCAGTAAGGGTTACACTCCAGTTTTCCCGCACTGCAGTTAAATGGATGTTAGACTGTCTGGTATTTCTTATGTACATCATACTGTCTCCTCTCAAGTTCACCAAAGAATTCTTTAAAACTAGGCAGATTAAAGAATTTATTAATCCATAAAGGATACTGAAACTGTTATTCACCAGCAGTCAAACCCAAACCCTAGCGTTGACTGTTGACTATGGTGTATGAAGGGAAGGTAGTGTGGGAAGTTTTTTATTTTTTAATTGAAATATAGTTGACACACAATATCATATTAGTTTCAGGTATACAACAGAGTGATTTGACAATTATGCACATTATGAAATGCTGACCATGGTAAGTGTAGTCACTGTCTGTGATGCATAGAAAATTATTGCAATTTTATTGACTATATTTCCTATGCTGTACTTTCATCTCCATGACTTATTTATTTTATAACTGGAAGTTCATACCTGTTACTCCCTTTCATCAATTTCCCCCATCTTCCCACTCCCCTTTTCTCTAGCAACCATCGGTTTGTTCTCTGTATTTATGAGCTTATTTTTATTTTTTATCTGTTTGTTTTTCAGATTCCACATATAAGTGAAATTATATGGTAATTGTTTTTCTCTCTCTGACTTACTTCACTTAGCATAATGCCCTCTAGGTCTATTCATGTTGTTGCAAATGGCAAGATCTCACTTTTTTTTTTAAGGTTTTATTTATTTATTTGAGAGAGAGAGCGCATAGAGGGAGAGTGAGAGGGAAAAGTAGATTCCTCACTGAGCAGGGAGCCCGACATGGGGCTCGATCCCAGGTCCTTGAGGTCATGACCTAAGCCGAAGGCAGATGCTCAACCGACTAAGCCATCCAGGCGCCCAAGATCTCACTTTTTTAATGGCTGATTAGTATTCCATTGTGTGTATATACCATATCTTCTTTATTAACTTATCAATGGACACTAAGGTTGTTTCCATGTCTTGGTTATCGTGAATAATGCTGCAATAAATACAGGGGAGCATATAACTTTTCAAATTAGTGTTTTCATTTCCTTTGGCTAAATGTCCAGAAGGAATTACTAGATATGATAGCTCCATTTTTAATTTTTTAAGACACTCCATACTGGTTTCCACAGTGGCTGCACCAGTTTACATTCCCACCAGCAGTGTTTGAGGTTCCCTTTTCTCCATATCCTTGCAAACACTTGTTATTTCTTCTTGTCTTTTTTTCTTTTCTTTTTAAAGATTTTATTTATTTGTCAGAGAGCACAAGCAGGGGGAGCGGCAGGCAGAGGGAGAAGCAAGGAGCAAGGAGCCCTACACAGACTCGATCCCAGGAGCCTGGGATCATGACCTGCGCCAAATGCAGATGCTCAGCCGACTGAGCCACCCAGGTGTCCCTCTTGTCTTTTTGATGCTAGCCATCTCACTGGTGTGAGGTGATAACTCATTTGGTTTTGATTCACATTTCCCTGATGATTAGTGATGTTGAGCATCTTGTCATGTGTGTGTTGGCCATCTGTGTGTCTTCTTTGGAAGATGTCTATTTAATAGCTCACCCATTTTCAAAGGGAGGGGATGTAGGCACCACCTCTTAATGGGAGCAATGTCGAAGAACTTGTGGCTTTCCTTTGCCTTGCAACATATGTTAATGTCTCCTCAGCTGGAAGCTGTTGTCACTAGCATCACTTGGTTGTAATAGAATAAGTGGAAGGTGTTAGCATAAAATTAGTTCTTAAAACTTATGTACTCATTATATCAAGAAATATTAAATTTGAAATATTTGTCTACATTATATGTATACTGTTCATTATTCTTGCAGCCTATTTAAAATTGCAACTTCAAAAGGTAAGAAAAAAAATCAAAGGTAGAATAGATGAGATCTAATTTTCTTTCTATTAGTTTAGGAAATTAATATATATCTTAAGGCCATCATGGCTAGTGAAGGGATTGCATATAAAGTCCTTGAAGATTTATTTTCTCCATTTTGGTCTTTATATTATGCACTAGCAAATGATTTTGGTGCTCTCATTTTTTTTTTCTTTTTGTCTTTGGAGGAAATAAACTTACATACACAGCTCTCTCAATTGCAGATGTTTAGACAATTAAAGGAGGGGTTTGCAAAGCCCAAAGCAAAATTAATTTTGACCTTGGGAAAAAATGTTAAAATGAACTTCTGCTTTTTTTTTTTTTATCTTCCCATTTAGAATCTAAGAAACCAATATTTGGTTTATGTTTTCCCCTAGAGGCATAACCTGGATTCTGTGCTGTATAAAATCCCACCTCTCCTGGTGATAGGATTCATCGTAAATGCTATGGTTTTATTGTGTATATATTGTTAAACATAATAATTTAATAATAACTAATATTTATTGAGCACAAAGTATGTTCCAGGTACTGTGCTAAATGCACACATAAGTACATTATCTCATTTAATCTTCTCAGTAGCTGTATGAAGTAAGTACTAATATTATCTTCATTTTCCAGACGGGGAAGTGGAGATGCTGAGAGGTTACATCATTTGCCCAAATTTACATGACTAGTAGTTGGTGATCGGGGAGTTCATACCGAAGTGTGACTGATTCTGGGGGCTGCGTTCTTTTTTTTTTTTTTTTAAGTTTATTTATTTAGGTAATCTCTACACCTGACATGGGGCTCAAACTCACCATCAAGAGTCACACGCTCCTCTGACTGAGCCAGCCAGGCACCCCTGGAGACTGAGCGTTTAATCACCTGATCATACACTCTCCAGTCAGTGACCTTAAGATCAGTGAATATATATTCACTGATATATATATATATATATATATATATATTTTTTTTTTTTTTTTTAAGATTTTACTTATTTGTCAGAGAGAGAGAGCACAAGCAGTGGGAGCAGCAGAGGGAGAAGCAGACTCCCTGCCAAGCAGGACCCTGGGATCATGACCTGAGCTGAAGGCAGATGTTTAACCGACTGAGCCACCCAGGCGTCCCAGAATCTCATATATTTTTGAATATGGCTCATATAGACTGGGAGAACCTATAGAGGCCCAATCATTAGACCTACTTTTCTGTGGAAAAATGCTTTATAACAAAGAATGAGAGAAACAGAAATTAAAAAGTAGTGGTTCACTTGCTATTATGGTAACGTGTCATCTATGAGAGAAATTTAAACCTATATATATGCTTTTTTATTATATATTAGTACCTCGAAAGCTGAAATATAACTTAGTAATTTTACATTTACTTTGAAATATGTTAGTTAAATAACCCTGGGGCACCCGGGTGGCTCAGTCTGGTAAGCACCTAACCCTTGATTTAGGCTCAGGTCATGATGTCAGGGTCCTGAGATTGAGCCCTGCATTGGGCTCCCTGCTCAGTGGGTGGTCTGCCTGAGATTTCTCTTCCTTTCCCTCTGCTCCCCCCACTCTCTAAAAATAAATAAGTAAATCTTTAAAATAAATAGGTAAATAAATAAATAAATAAACACAAATAAAAACCCCAAATTCATAGGCAGTGTATCACCTATTAAATATCTCCTACCATAAAAGCAAAATAGTGGGGATTTTGTATATATCTGCTTCAGCCATAAGGTATGGCCAACTCATATTTGGAACTCAGTGCAAGCCCTTAAAGTATACTTACCTGAGAGATTATGGATCAAAAAATGCTGTCGCTAAATATGGTTTGCAAGGCGTGTATGTTAATCAAATAAAAAAAGTTAAATCGTGATGATGTAGCTAAACTAACTGCAATGATAAATAAAAAGCAAGGGCAGTAATTGAATACCATGACCAATTCAAGGCAACACGTATGTTTTAAGAAAGAGGATTTTCTGAACCCTGGAGGATTAATTAATCAGCCAAAAGTACTTACTTATTGAGGGGGCTCCTGGGTGGCTTAGCCATTTAAGGTCCGACTCTGGATTCCAGCTCAGGTCATGATCTCAGGGTTGTGAGATGGAGCCTTGGGGGCTCCACACTCAGCTTGGAGTCTGCTTGAGACTCTCTCTCCCGATCCCTCTGCCCCTCCCCTCCTCACATGCTCTCTCTCTCTCTCTCAATAAATAAATAAATAAAATCTTTTTTTAAAAAGTACTTATTGAGGGCCTGTTAGGTGCCGGTTTTTCTAGAAAAAGTTCTTAGAAAATATCTATGAATAAAAAAGAAAAAAGAGCCTTTCCTTTTAGTGCTTACATTCTAATGGGAGATTCCAGTGCTAAAGACTAAATAATTGGGGCGCCTGGGTGGCTAGTTAAGCGTCTGACTCTTGATTTTGGCTCAGGTCATGATTTCAGGGTTGTGGGATCCAGCCCTGTATTAAGCGCCATGTCCAGTTCTGTGCTCAGTGTGGAGTCTGCTTGTCCCTCTCCCTTTGCTCCTCCTGACCACCCCCCACTATCTCTAAAACAAGTAAATTAAAAAATCTTTTAAAAAAATTTTTAAAAAGTGTTTAAAAAATAAAATAAGTAAGTTGTATCACCTGCCAGTAGTTGACAATTACTATCCAAGAAGAAAAATGGAGAGCCAAGTAAAGAGATTGGGAGTATTAAATATAGGAAATTAGTTACAATTTCAAATATAGGGAGATAAGAGCAAGAATCATTGAGGAGGAGACATTTAAGAACAGACTTCAAATGAGGAAGTTTGCCAAATGGATTTCTAATAGAAGGACATGGTGAGAGAGGGTACCGCCAATGTAGAGGCTCTTAGGCAGGAGAGTGTCTGTGGGGGAAAAGACAGACACTGTGGCTGGAATGGAGTGAACAAAGGGAAAGATGATATCAGATAGGCATTCTTCATTTCTGAGTGAGATGGGAAGTGATGAAGCGTTTTGTGCAGAGTGATATGATATAGCTTGTAATCTGTTAGGCTGCTCTGTTGAGAATAGATCGTAGGAAGGCGAGAATGTAAGCAAGGACCCCAGTTAGGAGTTTATTGCAGTTATCCTGGTCAAAGATGATGGTGGCTCACACCAGGGTCCTAACAGTGGAAGTGTTGAGAAGTTGCCATAGTGTGGACAGATTTTGAAGTAGAGCTAACATGGACATTATGCACCATGAGAAAACAAGAGAAAAGTCAAGGGTGAGTCCAGGGTTTTTTTGCCTTGGATAAGTAGAAGGATGAAGTTGCCATCATTTGGAGATGGAGAAGGCTGTAGGAGGAACAAGTTTTGGGGGAAAGATCAGGAGTTCTCTCCAAGTCATATTAAGGTGCAGGTGTTTATTAGATAGCTAAGTGAAGACATTGAAGTAGGCAGTTGGTATGAGAGTTTGGAGTTCAGGAAAGAAAAGAAGACTGGGCTAGAGCTATACATTTAGGAGTTATTGGCGTGTAAATAGATGGTATTTAAGTTGTGAGAATGGATTGTCTAACCAAAAAAAGTGTGTGTGATTACATGCAAGCAAGCAGGATGAAGAACTGTACTCTGGTGTCTTCTAGAACTATCAGGTCTATGAAAGGAGGAACCAGCCAAGGAGACCAAGAAGCAATGGCCAAGGATGCCCTTTTCAAGAGAGACTGGTACTCTAGAAGAAAAGAGGAGAAAGCATACCAAAGAGCAGGGAGACTGAGTCAAATGCTACCAGTAGATTAAGTACAGTCAAGACTGGGAATTGACCATTGGATTTAGCCATTTAGAATCAAGTACTACTTATGCTTATGCTTAATAGGAGATTTGCTATGTTGCTTGGTAGACAACCAGCCTATTAAAATATCGAATGAGAGTCCTTAGTAAACACTAGTAAACTGCTAACTTTAGTTTATAAATGACAAATTTCAACACTGCTCCATAGCTCACACAAAATGGTAGCACAGCATTCCAGCCAGAATGCCTGGGTTCAGACTGGTTCCACTGGTTACTGACTCTGTGATCTTGGGAATGAATTATACCTCTCTGTGGGCTTCTGTTTTGCTGCCTATAAATAGGGACGACAAAGAATCTATTCCTTAGGTTAGGTGTAAAGAATAAATGAATGAATCCATGTAAAGAAAGAATTTCTGAGATACCCGGAAAATTAATAAACCCTCAACAAATGCTAGCTATTATTATTTCTATTATTACCCTATTGCTAGAATATGATGAAAATAATAAGGACTGTGGGATACATACCCTATGGTACATCAGCCAACTGTAACAGCCACAGAACTTATAGATTTGATCATTTGGTGACCTCTCAGCAAAATCTTTGTAGCTCACTGAGTGCATGTGAATCCACACTGTGGATCTCCTCAGTTCAAGTAAATAAATTGGGGATATTGTTAGAGTTCACTTTTGTTTGGGGCTTAAAGGGGGAAAATATTGCTGAAATCACTTTCTTAAATACTGATCATTTTCTCTTGCTCTTTCCTTCCACACTGGCTTTCTATTCCTTTACTCTGGACTTTTGGGAAAGATTGGGAAAAGGAAAAACTAGAGAAAGACAAAAGGTCATGAATAAGAAGGAAAAGGGAAGGAAATATAGGAAGAACATGTTGGAGACACACCCCTCTACTGATTTGTGTGCAAGAAAAATAAAAAGAAATTAGATGTTTGGTTTGACTCCTTTATTGCCAAATAGTAAAAAGAAACAGGGTGGTGGTGGTATGAATTCAAGAGAAGTCTTTTATTTTTGTAAATTTAGATGTATGCATGCCTAGATGTTTGAGGGTCAGATGATTTGCTTTGGAGTGGAAATGACTCAAATATGAACTTCTATGACCTCCAATGTCTGGGTAAACATTTGGTTTTCCTCCCAATCTCCATTCAGAGACACAGGGCCCAAATAAGGCCTGAAGTTATAATCCACTGCAGCTGCCAGTATTCACAAAATCAACCTTTGTCTTTGGAGGCAAATAGGAGGGAAGCTCTCAGTGAGCAGAAAACTCATCTTTTTCACCTTTTGTGCTCCCAACAGGCATAATGGCTTCTCTACTCAATAAATGTTTAATGGATGAATTAATGTGGAAAACTACATTGCAGGCACATTAGATATGAGGTGATTGGGCAGCAATCCATTGATTGACAAGATTTGATTAATCAGATCAAGCTTGTTACGTTTTCTTACATATGTGAAGTGGGTGAGATTATCCCAGACCACAAAAAACGGATGTGCAGGAAGTATAGCTTTCTAAATCTTTCTGTAACCCAATCTAATCTCCTTTTTGAATCCCTATTCTGTCAATGGCAAAAAAGTAATAATCTTAATAAATTCTGAAAAACCTAACAGATAAGATGCTCTTATGTCCCCAAGCACATCATCTTGGCCTCACTTCTGATTTAAGTCTTGGCCTGGAGCACAGTTCTGTATGGGCTTTGACTTATGTCCAACTGTCAGCCTCTAGGCTGAAGTGTATGTGCTGAGTCTTTGCTTTTTGTGCCCATGGGTTTGTTCAAACTCATGAACGTTGGCAGGCGCTCGCTTGGCTTGTAGTGTTCCAGCAGCTCGGAAGTGTGGAAGAATGAACACTTCTGAGAGTGTGATGGTTAATTTTATGTGTCAACTTGACTGAGCTTCATGGTGCCCAGATATTAAGCATTGTTCTGGGTGTTTCTGTGAGGCAATCATTAGATGAGATTAATGTTTAAATTGGTAAAGTAAGCAAAGCAGATTGCCTGGGACACTGTGGGTGGGCCCCATCCAATCAGTTGAAGGCCTGAATAGAACAAAAAGGCTGGCTGTCCCTCAAGTAAGAGAGAACTCCTCCTGTCTGATGGCCGGTGGACTGGTACATTGGCTTTTTCCTGCTTCCTGACTCAAACTGAAACAATGGCTCTTCCTGAGCCTTGAGCTGCCCTTCAGGCTGGAACTAAACCGTCAGCATTCCTAGGTCTCCAGTTTGCCAACTCACCCTGCAGATCTTGTGACTTGTCAATTTCTATAATCATGTGAGTCAATTCCTTATAATACACACACACACACACACACACACACACATACACACACACACCCTACTCTTTCTGGTTTTTTTTGAGAACCAGACTAATCTGGATGGCATCCCTTGACCATTTGGAGATGGCAGCCAACTGGATAAATGCCTCAGCTTCCATCCTTTAGGTGGATAGCTATCTATGAGTCTCAGGAGGTCCCAAGGGAAATGAGTTCCTATTGCTCACAAGGGCTACCTCAGTAACACTCCCTTACATTGGCTCTGCTGCTTTCCAGTTTCCCTCTTCCAGTCCCCCACTCCTATTCTCTGGAATCACCTCCCCTCCTCTCTCCTCTGCCCCCCCAAAAAGCACCTACACTCAAATTCAGGCTCTTCTTTTATGGAAACCCAAACTAAGACATGTAGTCATTTTAGATTTAACCTCTGCCAATTTGGACATTTTCCCTCCCCACCCCCTCCCTGAAGCAGCATCTAAGATTTCAGGGAATTTATAGAGTGCCACGGTTTTGGAGGGAGGAGTCTGGAATGTTTTTGGTCTCTAGTTTTTTTGCTGGCATTGCTACAATGGTCTCAGCTGCATTTTTCTTAACCATCACTACCCATCACCCTGAGTTTGCTGAAATCTTCATATTCCCCTTGACCTTGCTTATTAGTTCCTGAATTCTGTTTCTTTTTCATCATGACCTAGAGCCTTTTATGGTCTACTTCTCCCACCTTCGTCTATTTCTGTGTTTTCCGAGATTACCCTTGCTGACATCATTTGTACTCTGTGTTGCTATTCTAAGCTAGTGAGGTAAGGGGGACCTCAAGGACCCTGCTTGCTTTCAAGGGCCCTTCCAGGAACTTGAACTCAGGTTCTTATTGCCCTTAGACTCCAAAACTTATGTGGGGGTTCAATCAATCTTCCCAAACTGGATTTAATCAACAGAGGATGAGGGACAGAAGGGGCAGAGCCCCTTCTCAAAGGGTCCCATGGTATCTCATAGCCTTACTTCCTTCGCCTCCATCCCTTATTGCCTTCTCTTCGGCCCTCAAGCACAGTAAAGCAGGCACTGTTGATGCCTTGCCCCATTTTCTCTTATTCCCTCCCCCACCTGAGCTGCAGCTATAGAACTTCCAGCACACTGCGAGTTCCCTACCGAAGTGCCTGCACCTGTCTTTTTCTGTTTCTCTGCTTGAGGGCTTTCTCGGTTATCGTGGGAGCTTGCTCGGCTGAGAAGGTACAGCTCAGAATTATACAGTATTGACATCTCTGGGGGCAGCTGTTGGCCAGCAGGTGAGAGGATTTGGGAGATAAAGGCTTCAATCTGCTTGTCTTTCAGTGGGAAGATTCTGAGTGGGTGCTTCCCGCAATTTCTCAGAGGGTCTCTAAGCAGTTTTAGCTCCAACTACCTACGCTGCAAACCAGCTCATCAACACACCATTTATTTACTTTCCTCCCCTCTCTGTCTCACATCTCACCTGTGAGCCCCGGAACCACCTCCTAAAGAAACTACCTGCACCCAAGTCATTGTCTCAGGCCAATAAAAATTTCTTTGTTGGGTGGGACTAAACTCATTTGGCATGTATTCCTTGAACACTTCCTGTGATAGGAGGACTGTGGCTTTTCAACTTAAAAGCCAAAGATGTTTCACTTTTCTCCTCTTTTCCCTCTTGACAACTCAAATGGATCCAAATGGTGAAGGGCCACAGGTTAAAAGGAAGTAAAGAAGACCAAAACCAAACATTCCCCTTAGCACGTATTATCTGTCAACTAAGACAACCTTCCCGCACAAAGGAAAGCTGTTCATGGTTAAAAGTGTTTGTGC
Organism: Ursus maritimus; assembly: GCF_017311325.1. Classification (NCBI taxonomy): domain Eukaryota; kingdom Metazoa; phylum Chordata; class Mammalia; order Carnivora; family Ursidae; genus Ursus; species Ursus maritimus. Next base: position 41,169,329 of record NW_024424453.1, read on the forward strand.
AGTCATCTACCACCTGAAACTGCCACTCCTGGCATAGCAACTGAACCCTCTGGAGGTCCTTAGTCCATCTGTCATGCCTTGCCACGAGGGGCAATTCACCGGTTATATCTGCCTATGCAAATAGGCCAACAGCAGGTATTCCTGAGGTATATGGAGGCCATTTCCCTGGACAGCTGCTGCTGAATACAGATGTGGGTACTCGAGCAGCCAACAAGTTGCTATAAGCGGGTGCCAGACATAACCATTCAGAGAAGATTGATTTTATTGTCTGCTAGGTTTATGACTGAGGAATATGCTTCACTGACCAGCTTTTGATGAAGTCAGAGAAGTTCTAAGGATGTTTTCTTGTTGAGTGCATGGGCCCTTCTGATAAACAATAAACATCACGCTGGAGAAATCAGCACTTTCTGCAAACAGTCTGCACCTTACAGGCATGAGCATATGCCAGGGTCACTCATGACTACTTCAGATAACTGGTTCAGTGAGGAAAAAAAAAGTGTAAATTGCAACGAATAGGGGAGACAATTTAGCCTGGGGATACAGGTCATTCCTTTAAAAAAAAAGTCTATTTTTATCATGTAGAGAAAAATGAGTAAAGAAGCTTTTTGGAGATGTTTTTGGTTGGGTTATCCCCAAAGCAGCCCTGAGATAAAGATTTAAATGCACAAAGCTTATTTAGGAAGCATAGGTAAAGAGTGGGGAAGTGAGATGGGAAGAAATCCAATAAATGGTGTGAAAACAAGCAGGTTATCACTTTGGGCAACTGAGGCTCAACTCAACTGGGGAATTCTGGGAGACAGTGTGGCATGTGCTTTAGAGGTATCTCCTCACCAGTCCCAACCCCAAGAGATGAGGAAGCAGGATACTTATTCTCCAACTCTTGTCAGTCATTGGCTGAGAGCTACTTGCTGGGGAACTTCGTGGGGGCATTATCAGGTGCCACCCAGATTCTCCCTTAGGGAAGGACTTGTTGCTCAGCTACGGGGGGCGCTGTCAGTGGACAACCTTCCACTATCCACCCATTCAGTAATTGCCTTAGGTGCAGGAAGCTGCCTTGCCAAGGTCACGTCCTTCCATGGTGGCCCGTATCTAATGATGATTGAAGTGGGGATATAAAAGCCTGGCCATCTAAACTCAACTCAGGACAATTCTAATTTGCTTCTAGAACTCCCCACAGGGTTGGCTGAGGCTGTCACTGGGCCTGTGCATTGGGCCAACTTGAATTTTCCCTCTGCCCACTCCTATTTCTTTTCCCTGTCTCTGTGGATTTTAGTCCTAAGAGAACTCTTGAACAAACATCCTGCACACTAAATCCATCTCACAGTGCTTCCTGGAGAACCTAACCAGGGATGGGCATTCATTCCCTGCCTCTCAGGCAAAGTCACAGGGCATTTCAGTAGGAGGCTATGGGTGTGTGCCGAGTTGTTGAGTGCTGAGGGCAGGATACACAATGTCTGCTGAAGAGGTGGGAGTGTGGTAGTTATTTCTTTGTTTCCATTGATCAGGGAAGGTGAGATCACACGAGGGCAATGGGAACTAAGCAGTTTAATGAATGGCTGGAGAGCTAGGGAGGGGAGCCACTGAGGTGTGGTTTGGTGGCCAATACGATGGTGGTGAATTCAGAGCCCCAGGAAATGAATAGAAGGGCAAGTGGGTTAGCAGATGGATAGCCGAGGGTAGAGAGGGGAGGTGGAAGAAGAAACATAGATAGTCCAGAATGATGAAAAGTGAGACAATAGAACTAGTAGGCCCTCTAGGTAGTAGCTATCACTATTATTATTACTACATTATGGGCTGAATTGTGTGTCCCGCAAATTATTATGTTGAAGCCCTAACCTTTAGGACCTCACAATATGACTGTTTTTGGAGAGAGGGCCTTTGAAGATGTAATTCAAGTAAAATGAAGCTGTTAGGGTGGGTTGTAATTCAATCTGACTGGAGTCCTTATGAAAAGAGATTAGGGCCCATAGAGACCCTAGGAAAACACACACATACAGATATAACCATGTGAAGACACGGTGAGAAGGCAATCATCTGAAAGCTGAAGAGAGAGGCCTCAGAGGAACCCAAACCTGCTGACACCTTGATCTTGGACCTCTAGCCTCCAGAACTATGAGGAAACAAATCTCTCTCGTGTAAGCCACCCAGTTGTGGTATTTATGGCAGCCCTAGCAAACTAGTACAACCACTGTTATAATTATTATTTTTATTTCTCCCTCATTATTAAATTTCTTAGTAAATCCTGCCGACTCTGTCTTCTAAGTGTCTCAAAACCTGTCTAGTTCTCTTTCTCTAATGTTAGCCTCTTCCATGTCTTTTTTCAACTGGTTCTTCCCAGTAGCTGGGCTCTGAGCTTACCCCTACCAGAGTCTCCCTCAGCAAATCAGACAAAATGACCATCTTGCTGAAGTGTATATTTGATTATGAGAGTTCTGCTTGCTTATGAAGTCTTCGATGGCTTCCTGTCTTTCCTGGAATAAGGTCCAACGTGGCCTTCCGAAGGCTCTGCTCAGCCTTGTCCTATTCTGCCCTTCTGCATCACTGACCTTATCTTCAGCCACACTGTGTTGGATTCACTTCCATCCGTTCTCCAACCTCCATGCTTTTGCCCACACTATTCTTCCTTCCAAATACTGCTCCTGCAGTAGTCATGGTTTATATTGTTATCTGCAGTCTACAGCAGGGTCCCACTGTCTCATACCTGGAATAAACATCACCGTTTAGAACTCACAGAGGCCTGTAAACTGCTCTGTGTTACCCTTCCGTCTTACTAATGAAGACACCAAAACCAGAAGGGCAAAATGATGCATGTCAGCTCACAGCTTTAGTGACACAGTTGACGTTGGAACACCCTTAACTTTGGGACGTGACTCTACCTCCTTACTCCTAGGCTGCCTTTATTGATGCCATTTTCTTCCATCTCCAGGCTTTTCTTCATGTGGAGTCCAGTCACTTCTCTCTTAAACACTGTTTCAGTGAAGTTACTGCTCTGCCCAGAAAGTCTATGGTTCCCTACTACTTTTCATATCAAGCCTACAATAAGACTGGCTGCCAGGACACTCCATAGTGTGCTTTTGTCCTCCTCATTCACTTCCTAACAGACATTGTCTATAGGTGGCAGGCTAGCCATTTTTACATCAATACTTTATTTCATTGATCTAAGATGTCATCAGTTATAAAATGGACTATCATTTAAATTTATCACTTAAGGTAGAAAAAATGATGCCAATTAAACTAAAATATACCATTGATTAAAAGTGGGTTCTAATTTCAATGTCACTCATTTCACATGGAAAATATGTAAGTCTTAGAATTGATGCAATATAATATAATTAAAAATTGTTGCTTGGCTCAGATTCCACTAACCACATGAAGCTCTCCTTCACCAATCTTGGACAGATTTTTTGAATTCCTGTAGAACTTACCAACTCTTTGCTTATTTCCTAACTTTTCCGATTTCCTTTCTTCTCCTTTCTCAAGGTCATTGGTGATGATTGAGTGTCTTCTGTGTGCCTGGTACTGGGCCTGCAGTGATGAAGAGAATCTGGGCCCTGCGCTCCTGGTCTTTTTATAAGGAAGTAAGGAAATATATAAGTGAATAATTACAGACCACAAACTGCTATGAAGGATATAATGCCAAAGATAGAGAATAAAGGCAGGGTGGTAGAGAGGGGGTAGAATGTTTTCCACTTGAACTTCAGCCTCCTTCCACCTGTTTTCCAAAAACCAGTTCAAAAGTTTCATCTTCCCCCAAAACTTATTTTCTCCCACATGCTATTCTACTTTACAGCCTCAAGAAATCATTCTCTCCTCTAGCTTGGAATCTGTGTTTTTCCTTTGAGAGTGACAGCATAGCAAGGTGTTGACAGCATGGATTCTTGGAGCCCCAGTCTCCCTGTGTTCAAATCCCAGCATGGTCATTCATTGGTTGCATGACTTTTGGTAAATCTCTCTGTGCCTCAGTTTTCCTACTCTTAAAATGGAGTTAATACTAGTACTTACATTATGACAGCACTATGAGCATTAAGTGAATTAAATCATGTAAAGTATTTAGAAAAATGTTGGACAATTTAGAAAGCATTATAAGGATCATTATATCTACCTTTTATCCATGTTTCCTCTCCCCTTTTAGACTCTGAGGTAGACATGACTAAGGGCAAGGGATTTGGGAACAGAATAGAAGAGAATCAAATCCTGGTTGAATAAATTTTCTAGATACATGATCTTGGATACATATTTCTTGACCATTCTAAATCTCATTCTCTTTATCATTTAAATAATAGCAAATATGTACATTTTGGAGTTTTCAGAGGGAAAAATAAGATAAATATGCAAAATGCCTGCTACAGAGATCTCGGTGAAGACTGCTATCATTCTTACCTCAATTCAGGAGGGAAAGAGTCCATCTTATTACTCTTTGTGTTTTCATATCACTCAGCAGAACTCACCATCTATGATGTCAGTGATATTAGCTAAGTGTTCAATAAAAACTCGTTGTATGAAAGAGCAAGTGAGTAAGCAAACGGTGGTGTCCACTAGAGACGTTGTCGTGAGGACTGGTATAATATTCACACTCCCGCTTCTGCTTCTTTATTTTGGGGGGACAAATGATGAAGTGTGTGGGGGTCTCTGGAAAAGGAATCTTATCCTTCTCCCCATCTCCTTCCAGGTACCCTAGACCAGCGCATCCTCTAATGTGTTGATGATGCCTCTCACCTGGGTGTACCAGGTCATGCTGTCATCTCTTACTTTCCTGTTCTTGAAAGTAACAGGGCTTTGGGTAAGGGCATGGGAAAGTGGCATTCTTTTCTTTAAGAATGCAATTTGGAATTTCCACTGGAGAATGCAATGATCAAGACCCAGCAAAAGAGCTGCTTCCAGCTTTCGTTTTCAGGCTGGAATGTCTGCATTTGAAGGCTGAATGAACCCCCAGGAATACCATATTCCCTGACTATAAGCCTTGGAAATTTTCAGTCTCAATAAAGCCGGTGTCTATAGCGCTGACAATGCACAAACCTTGTATCCGCGAATGCAACATTTGATTCGCAGGACCCTTCAGCTCTTATGTCGCTGTTGTCATGCTACTTTGTGACTCCCCATTAAAGCTGGCATCTGGCTTTCTGGCTAACATTAAGTACTAATTTATTTTGGACAATTTTCAGGGCTAATCAACCAAAAACCATTTCCGTATGGCTCTGGGAAAACATTTCTCTTCTCACCTCGCCCACAGTATATCGTTTAGAATAAAATGCCTCATTAAACTAGGTCTCAGTGATAGACACGTGTCACAAGTTATTGTACCTTGAAACACTCCCAAGAGATCAGTGGAAAATCAAACTAAAGCCATAAGACAAATGGGTCAGTTTTGGCAATAAGTAAAATTCAAATGTATGTCATAGTGTTCCTTACATATGCTATTTTCTCTCTTTCATCATTCTCTTTGATAACAAAAATATCTGATGACTTAGAGCCCCACTGAAAAGCGAAAAGAGGACATATTACGTGGAGTACTTGACTGCTCCTTGCCCCCTACCTGTTCTCCTCTCCCTGTGATTTAATCAACCCCAACTCTTCTTCACTAGCCCCTAGATGTCTCTGACGTTGGTCTGTTTCTCTCAGCTTGGGCTACCATTTTCTCCCTTGGGTTACTGAAAGAGTCTTGCTTGTTTTTACTTAAAGCTAGCTCCTTCCCTTACCCCACTTCCCTAGTCTGATGGTGATTGTGTTGTATGTTAGATTGGCTGCTTTCAAGGCTCCAAATCTTCATCCCTGTCTATATACACTTAGTTGACACGAGACTGCAATTCTCTTCACTAAAGAGAGGAATCGACTACTTCTCGACTTCTTGAGTCCAGGCTGGCCTCATGACTTGCATTGGACCACAGAATGTTGCAGAAGTGGAAGACTGTCATTCCCTAGCCTAAGCCTCCAGAGGCCTTGTTTACCTTGCTCTCTTCTACCTCTGCCATAACCAGGAGAGCAAGGCCAGGCTAGCCTGCTGGAGGATGAGGGATGCATGGGGTAGAGCTGAGTTACCACAGTCAGCCCACTGAAAGCAGCCTAGCTCAATCAATAGCCAGCCCACTCCTCAGCATGTGAGAGAGAGACAGAGAGCCAGCCAAGATTAGAAGGGCCACCCAGCCAAAGCTCAGCTGACTCTGGACACATGGGCAATAAACATTCATTCATTGTTTATAAGAGTTTTCTGCTTGTTATGAAGCATTATGGTGGTGATAGAGAAACCAATAGACTTTCTAAAGTAGAATCTGGTCATCTTGCTTAAGAATGAACCATGAGAGACTATGGACTCCAGGAAACAATCTGAGGGTTTCACAGGGGAGGGGGTAGGGGGATGGGGTAGCCTGGTGATGGGTATTAAGGAGGACACGTGTTGTAATGGACACCAGCTGTTATATGCAAATAATGAATCATGGAACACTACATCAAAAACTAATGATGTACTGTATGGTGACTAACATAACAATAAAAAAATAAAGTGAAAATATCTAGCAAACAAACAAACAAACAAACAAAAAGACTCTATGACAACACTAATTGCCTTCCAAATGGCTGGTCTGTCCTTTTTTGTCCTTTTTATAACAGAACCTGATTTCATTGAGGGCAAATTTTGTTAAAGTCAAACTCCCTTATCGCTAGGATTGGTTGTGTGATATGGTTTTGGTCAGTGATATCTGGGCAGGAATCACTAGAGAGGAACTTCCTTCTTAAATAAAAAGGTAAAACTTCACTAGGAAGATCCACGAAAGAAGGAAGTGATAAATTGAACCTCATTAAAGGTTTAAAATTTTATGCTTCAAGAGACATCATTAAAAAAAATGAAAGGCAAGCCACAGGCCCAGGGAAAATATTTTTTGAATCACATATCTGGTAAAGAACTCCTATCCAGAATAAAATAAAGAGCTTTTAAAGCTCAATAGCAAGTCAAATAACCCAATTTAAAAAAAAGTGGGCAGAAGATCTGAATAGGCCCTTCACCAGAGAAGATGCACAAATAGCCAACAAGCCTGTGAAAAGATGCTCTACATCATTAGTCATGAGGAAGATGTGAATTCAAACTGTAATGAGATACCACTTTATCCCTCCTACAATGGTTATCATTAAGAACCAAACATAAAAAGTGTTGGCAAGGAAGAAGAGATTTTGGAATCCTTATATCACAGGTGAAATGTAAAATAGTGCAGCCACTTTGGAAGAGTTTGGAAATTCCTTTTTTTTTTTTTTTAAAGATTTATTTGTTTTCTAGCTTTATTGACATGTAATTGACAGATAACATCATATAAGTTTAAGATATACACGTGAGGGTTTGATGTACATATCTATTGCAAAATGCCTACCACAGTATGGTTAGTTAACACCTCCATTTCCTCATGTAATTAATTACCTTGTGCGTATGTGTTGAGAACATTTAACATCTACTGCCTTAGCAACTTTCAAGTATATCATACTAGAGTCACCATGCTATATGTTACATTTCCAGAACTTACTTATTCTATAACTGGGAGTTTGTATCTTTTGACAACATCTCCCTCTTTCCCCAACCTTCGACCCCTGGCACCTACCATTCTACCACCTTGTTTCTATGAGGTCAGCTTTTCTAGATACTGCAGGTAAATAAGATTATACAGCATTTGTCTGTCTCTCTCTGACTTATTTCACTTAGCAAAATGCCGTCAGGGTCCATTCTTGTTGTCACAAATGGCAGGATTTCCTTCTTTCTCATGGCTGAATAATATTCCATTGTGTATTTAAATTACATTTTCTATATCCATTTATCAGTGTGTGAAGACTTAGGTTGTTTCCATATCTTGGCTATTGTGAATAATTCTGCTGTGAACATTGGAGTGCAGATATTTCTTCAAGATCCTGATTTCATTTTCTTTGGCTATATACCCAGAACTGGGATTATTGGGTCATGTAGTAGCTCTACTGTAATTTCTTTAGGAATCTCCATACTGTTTACACCAATTAACATTCCCAATCACAGTGCGTGAGGGTTCCATTTTCTCCTCATCTTCTCAACACTTGTTCTCTCGTGTCTTTTTGATGATAGCCATTCTAACAGTTGGGAGGTGATATCTCATTCTGGTACTGATTTATATTTCCTTGATGAGTGATGTTGAACACCTTACACATACCTATTGGCTATTTGTATTCTTCTTTGGAAAAATATCTACTTAAGTCCTCTGCTGATTCTTTAAAAAGATTTTGTTTGTTTATTTGAGGAAGAGAGAGAACAAGCAGGGGGAGCAGCAGAGGGAGAGGGAGAAGCAGGCTCCCCACTGAGCAGGGAGCCCGATGCACAGCTCGATCCCAGGACGCTGAGATCACGACCTGAACCGAAGGCAGACGCTTAACTGAGTGACCCAGGCACCACCCCCGCCCCCCCACCCCCCTTGATGTTCTTAATCATGTTGGTTGCATTCTTTTGCTAATTTCACTCATCACCCCACCAATTCCCCTCTGGTAACCATCAGTTTCTTCTCTATAGTTAAGAGTTTGTTTCTTGGTTTGTCTTTTTCTTTCCTTTGCTCATTTGTTTTGTTTCTTAAATTCCACATATGACAGAAATCATATGGTATTTGTCTTTCTCTGACTGACTTATTTCGCTTAGCATTGTACTCTCTAGCTCCACCCATATTGTTGCAAATGGCAAGATTTCGTTCTTTTTTATGGCCGAATAATATTCCATTGTATATAAATACATCTTCTTTATCCATTCATCTGTTAATGGACATTTGGGCTGCTTTCATAATTTGGGTATTGTAAATAATGCTGCAATAAACATAGGGGTGCATATATATCCTTTCAAGTTACCGTTTTTTGTTTGTTTTGGGGGGTTTTTTGTTTTGTTTTGTTGTTTGTTTTTGTATTTTTTGAGTAAATACCCAGTAGTGCAGTTCCTGGATCATTGTGTAGTTCTATTTTTAATTTTTTTGAGGAACCTCCATACTGTCTTCCACTGTGGCTGCCCCAGTTTGCATTCTCACAAACAGTGCAAGAGGGTTCCTTTTCTCCACATCCTCTCCAGCACTTGTTGTTTCTTGAGTTTTTTATTTCAGCCACTCTGACAGATGTGAGATGATATCTCATTGTAGTTTTGATTTCATTTCCCTGATGATGAGTGATGTGGGCATCTCTTCATGTGTCTATTGGCCATCTGTATGTCTTCTTTGGAGAAATGCCCATTCATGTTTCTGCTCATTTTTAATTAAATTATTTGTTTTTTGGATATTGAGTTATATAAGTTCTTTATATATTTTGGATACTAACCCTTCATTAGGTATATTATTTGCAAATATCTTTTCCCATTCTTTAGGCTGTCTTTTAGTTTTGTTGGTTATTTCCGTCACTGTGCAAAACGCTTTCATTTTGATGTAACCCAATAGTTTACTTTCACTTTTATTTCCCTTACCTCAGGAGACAATATCTAGAAGGATGTTGCTATGACCAATGTCAGAGAAATTACTGCTCATGCTCTTTTCTAGGATTTTTAAGGCTTCAGGTCTCATATTTAGATCTTTAATCTATTTTGAGTTTATTTTTGTATATGGTGTAAGAAAGTGGTCCAGTTTCATTCTTTGCTTGCAGCTGTCCAGTTTTCCCAATGTTATTTGTTGAAGAGACTATCTTTTTCCTATTGCATTTTCTTGCTTCCTTTGTCAAAGGTTAATTGGCCATGTAATTGTGGGCTTATTTCTGGGCTATCTATTCTGTTCCACTCACCTATGTATCTATTTTTGTGCCAGTACTGTACTGTTTTGATTACCACAGTTTTGTAATGTAACATGAAATCTGAAATTGCAATGTATCTAGTTTTGTTTTTCATTTTCAAGATTGCTTTGGCTATTTAGGGTCTTTTGTGGCTCCACATAAATTTTAGGATTGTATGTTCTGTGAAACATTGTATGTTCTGTGAAAAATGCTATTAGTATTTTGATAGGGATTGCATTAAATGTGTTGATTGTAGTATAGACATTTTAACAATATTTGTTCTTCCAGTCCATGAGCATGAAATGTCCTTTCATTTCTTTGTGGCATCTTCAGTTTCTTTCATCTATGTTTTATAGTTTTCAGAGTACATGTCTTATACTCCTTTAAGTTTATTCCTAAATATTTTTTTATTTTTTCTGTAATTATAAATGGGATTGTTTTCTTAATTTCTCTTTCTGCTGTTTCATTATTAATGTATAGAAATGCAATAACTTTCTGTACATTGAGTTTGTATTCTGCATCTTTACTGAATTCATTCATTAGTTCTAGTAGTTTTTTGCTGGAGTCTTTAGGGTTTTCTATATGTAGTGTCATGTCATCTGCAAACAGTGCAAGTTTTACTTCTTCCTTCTAATTTGGTAATTTCTTTTTGTTGTCTGATGCTGTGTCTAGGACTTAAATAAAAGTGGTGAGAGTGGACATCCTTGTCTTGTTCCTGACTTTAGGGGAAAAGTTCTCAGTTTTTCCCCATTGAATATGATGATAGCTGTAGGTTTTTCATATAAGGCCTTTATTATGTTGAGGTACGTTCCTTCTAAACCTACTTTGTTGAGGGTTTTTATCATGAATGGATGTTGCACTTTGTTGAATCCTTCTTCTGCATTATTGAAATGATCATATGTTTCTTATTATTCCTCTTATTGATGTGATGTATCACATTGATTTGCAAATATTGAACCATGCTTGTATCTTAGGAGTAAATCCCACTTGTTCATGGTGAGTGATTTTTTTAATGTATTGTTGGATTTGGTTTGCTAGTATTTTGTTGAGAATTTTTGCATCTATGTTCAACAGAAATGCTGGCCTATAATTTTTTGTGTGTGTGTGTGTGTGGTGTCTTTATCTGGTTTTGGTGTCAGGTTAATGCTGGCATCATAGAATGAATTTGGAAGTTTTCCTTCCTCTTCTGTTTTTTGAGATAGCTTGGAAAGAATAGGTATTAACTCTTCTTTTTTTAAAAAAATATTTAATTAATTAATTTATTTGAGAGAGAAAGAGTGAGAAAATACAAGCAGAGGTAGGAGCAGAGGGAGAGAAACAAGCAGACTCCATGCTGAGTGCAGAGCCCAATGATGCAGGGCTTGATCTCACAACCCTGAGATCATGACCTGAGCTGAAATCAAGAGTCAGATGCTCAACTGACTGAGCCACCCAGGTGCCCCAGGTATTAACTCTTTTTTAAATATTTGGTAGAATTCACCTGAGAAGATGTCTGGTCATGGACATTTGTTTGTTGGGAATTTTTTGATTACTAAGTCAATTTCATTGCTGGTAATTGGTCTGTTCAAATTTTGTATTACTTTCTATTTCAGTTTGGTAGTTTATATGTTTCTAGGAATTTATCCATTTCTTCTAGGTTGTTCAGTTTGTTTGCATATAATTTTTAAAATAATATTCTCTTATTTCATTGATCTGTTCTATTGCATCTTTTTAGCTTCTGTATTATTTTTTCTGCTCTAATCTTTCTTATTCCTTTCTTTGCTGGTTTCAGGTTTTGTTTTCTCATCTTTTTCTAGCTCCTTTAAGTGTAAGGTTAGGTTGTTAATTTGAGATTTTTCTTGCTTCTTGGGGTACGCCTGTACTGTTATAAAGTTCCTTCTTAGAAGTGCTATTGCCATATCCCAAAGATTTTGGACTTTTGTGTTTTCATTTTCATTTTTTCTCCATGTAATTTTTAAATTCTTCTTTGATTTCTTGGTTGACCCATTCATTGTTTAAAATCATGTTATTTATCCTCCATGTATTTGTGCTCTTTCCAGGTTTTTTATTGTGGTTGGTTTCTAGTTTGATAGTGTTATATTCAGAAAAGATGCATGGTATGACTTTGATCTTTCTGAATTTGTGGAGACTCATTTTATGGCCTAATATGTGATTTATTCTGGAAAATATTCCATGTGCACTTGAAAAGAATGTGTATTCTTCTCTTTTAGGATGGAATGTTCTGAATATTTCTGTTAAATCCATCTGGTCCAGTGTGTCATTCAAAGCCACCGTTTTGTTGTTGTTGTTGATTTTCTGTTCGGATGATCTGTCCATTGATGTAAGTGGGGTGTTAAAGTCCCCTACTATTATTGTAGATTAGTTCCTTTATGTTTGTTATTAACTGTTTTATGTATTGGTGCTCTCATGTTGGGTGCATAGATATTTTCAATTGTTATATCTTCTTGTTGGATTATTCCTTTTATCATTATATAATGTCCTTCTTTGTTTCTTGTTACAATCTTAGTTCTGAAGTCTATTTGTCCGATATAAGTATTTCTATCCCAGCTTTCTTTTGACATCCATTTGCATGAGAAATGTTTCTCCATCCCTTTTCTTTCTTTCTTTTATTTATTTATTTTTTAGGGGAGAGAGAGAGAAAGAGAGAGAGAGAGAGAAGGGGAAGGTCAGAGGGAGAGAGAGAATCTCAAGCAGGCTCCAAGCTCAGTATGGAGCCTGACGTGGGGCTCAATCTCACAACTCTGAGATCATGACCTGAGCTGAAATCAAGAGTCGGACACTTAACTGACTGAGCCACCCAGGTGCCCCACTCCATTCCCTTTCAATCTGCATGTGTTTAGGTCAGAAATGAGTCTCTTGTAGGCAGCATATAGATTGATTTTTTTTATTATTATTCATTCTGTCATCTTAGGTCTTTTGATTAGAGCATTTAGTCCATTTACATTCAAAGTAATTATTGATAGATATGTATTTATTGCCATTTGGTACTTGTTTTGTGGTTATTTTTATAGTTCTTCTCTGATCCTTTCTTCTTTTGCTCTCTTTCACATTTTGCTGGCTTTTTTTAGTGATATACTTGGATGCCTTTCTCTTTATGTTTTGCATATCTATTACTGGTTTTTGATTTGTGGTTGCCATTAGTTTATATATAACATCTTCTACATATAGCAGTCTATATGAAATTGATGGTCACTTAAGTTTGAACCCACTCTTCACTCCCCCTACCCCATGTTTTAGGTATATGGTGTCATATTTTACATCCTTTTATTTCGTGAATCCCTTGACTGATTTTTACAGATATACTTATTTTTACTGCTTTTGTGTTTCCTGTTTTTCTTACTCTTACTTATGGTGTTACATATCCATTCAAAAAGTCCCCTTTAACGTTTCTTGTAGGGCTAATTTAGGGTCATGAACTCTTTTAACTTTAGCATATCTGAATAACTCTATTTCTCCTTCTATTCTGAGTGATAGCATTGCTGGATAAAGTATTCTTGGTGGCAGATTTTTTTTTTTTCTTTCAGCACTTTGAACATATCATGCCACTCTCTTTTGGCCTGCAAAGTTTCTGCTGATAGCCTTATGGGGTTCCCCATAGCCTTACAGGGGCTGCTTTTAAAATTCTCTCTTTATCACTACTTTTTGCCATTTTAATTACTATGTGTGTTGGTGTGTACCTCCTTGGGTTGATTTTGTTGGGTATTCCTCTGCCTCCTGGATCTGGATATCTGTTTCCTTCCCCAGCTTAGGGAAATTTTCAGCTATTATTTCTTCAAATAAATTTTGTTCCCTCTTTTCTCTCTCTTCTTCTGGGATTCCTATAATGTAAATGTTATCATGCCTGATGGGGTTGCTGAGTTCCCTAAGTTTATTCTCATTTTTGCATAATCTTTCCCTCTCATTTGCTTAGCTTGATTACTTTCCATTTTTCTGTCTTTCAGGTCGTTAATTCATTCCTCAGCTTCTTCTAACCTGCTACTTATTCCACCTAGTGTATTTTTAATTTCATTTATTGTATTCTTTGTCTCTGATTAGTTCTTTTTTATGTTTTCTATCTCTTTGTTAAGGATCTCACTGATGTCCTTCACTCTTTCCTCAAGTCCAGTGAGTATCTTTATGATCATTACTTTAAATTCTCAATCAGGCATATTAGTTATGTCCATTTCACTTAGGTCTTTTGCTGTGGTTTTGTCCTGTTCTTTCATTTGTAACATATTCCTCTGCCTCCTCATTTTGCCTAACTTCTTGTGTCTGTTTCTCTGTGTTAGGAAAGTCAGCTAGGTCTCTTGCTCTCAAAACCTATGCCCTTATGAAGAGGAGGTCCTCTAGTGTCCTGCAGTGCAGTGTCCCCTGTTCACCAGAACCTGGCGCTTTAGGGGATGTCTCCTGTGTGTGTGTGTGTGTGTGTGCACCCTGCTGTTGTGTCCTGGCCACTTTTTCCTTTGATCTAGTCATCTGTAGAGACTCTCTTTTCTTATTGTGGGCAGTGTTTGGTCCCTGGCCAGAGTGGGGCATGCAGTTTTAACAAGATGCATACTGGTCTGCTTTTGAAAGGAAACTGCTGCTGCAGCCACTGAGATGGGGCCACCCTAGCAGTGGGTGGGAGCACCCTAGGGGGATCCACAAAGCTTGCAAAGTGGATGGGGCCCACAATTTTAACAAGGTATGCCTCAGGCTTCCACAGGGTCCATTGCAGGCTCAGGCACTGCTGCCAGGAAAATGTGTGGGTTAGAAGAGGTGTGGGCAAGGTTTGTGGGGGAGCAGAACTGCAGTGCCAGTCTTCTGGGGGGGACATGCAGTGCACGGACTGACTGGGAGGGTGGACCTGCTGAAGTATGTGGGGATGGGGGGGTGGCCCTGCCTTTATGCTGAGGAGCAGGGGAGGGAGATGGTGCCTGCTAGCTCCTTTGTTCCTGGAGGAGTCCCTCAGTGATCCCTGCCCTTCTGGGACATGCTCCAAAATGAGTAAACTTCTCTCCCTTTCATATGTCCCAGGCGTTTTTCAAATTGCTGCTTCTATGCTGTATCTCAGCAGGCTGTTTATCACGCCATCTCTTTAAGGGTGGGAGCTCAGATTCCTCTTGCTCTCTGGGGTTTCCCAGAGCCAATCCTGCTGATTTTTAAAATTCCAAGCTTTAAGTCCCACCAGTTGTTAGAACCCACAAAATTTAGCCTCTCCTACTTTCAAAGCCAAATATGGAGATTTGTCTTCCCATGGGGGCTCCCCAGTGTAATAGTCTGTTTCTTGCCCTTATCTAGGCCATGGTTCTCTCTTTCCCTCTCCACCTAGGATGGCTACAGCTCTCCACTGAGTCTCCACCCTTCCTACCCTCTTGATGTGGCTTCTTCTCTACCTTTACTTCTCAAGTTTGTTCTGCCAATCTTTGGGGTGTTTTCTGGGTTATATACAGTGATGTGAGTGTTATCTAGTTATATGCTTGTAAGGAGGTGAGCTTAGAGTCCTCCTACTTGACCATTTTCCCAGCCTCAGCTATAGTTATTTTTAATTCTTTTGTTCTTTAACATTTATTTAGGCAATTTCTTAAAAATCAGACAGTTTATCATAAATTTATCATATGGCCCAGCTATTTCACTCCTAATAATCTACCTACAAGAAATGAAAACATGTCTACCCAAAGACTTGTACATAAATGTTCATAGCAGTATTATTCATAACAGCTTGATACTGAAAATCCCTAATGTCCACCAACTGCTGAGTGGATAAATAAAATGTGATATTTCCAAATAATAGAATACCTAATTCACCAACAAAAAAGAATGGGCTAGTAACACATGTATCATATGGATGAATCCCAAAATCAGTGTGTGAAGTGAAACAAGCCAAACACAAAATGCCAAATATTATATAATTTCATTGACATGAAATGTCCAGATGAGGCAAACCTACAGAGAGAGAAAGTAGTTGCTTATGGCTGGAGATGTGAATTGAGAATGACTTCAGATGGGCATAAAGAATCTTTTTGGGGGGATGAAAATGCTCTAAAATTGGATTGTAGTGACAGTTGCACAATTCTGTGAAGTTTCTAAAACTTATTGAATCATACACCAAAAAGGGTGAATTTAATGGTGTATAAGTAGTATCCCAGTAAAGCTGTCAAAAATAATAAAAGGAAAATGAAGTAGTTAAAACATTTCTCCAATTCTTTAGTAGAAGAATGTAAGAAAATACACCATGATTATAATGACAATATGTGAAAATAAGACAAAATGAAACATCTTACCAGGATAAAACTCTTTTGTCTTCTACTCTTTGGCCTTCTACCTTTTGTGGCTGGAATGCAGGCTTGATTACTGGATGTGTTGAAACTATCTTTCATTCATGAGGATGAGAGCCACGTACTAAGGATAGTGTAACAGGAAGATAGGAAAAACCTGAGTGCTTGATGACATGTTTCAGTTGCTGCAGCAGCCCAGAATTATCTTCCTCCAGACTTTTGGATATTGAGAATGAGAGACATCTGTCTGTTTATGTCAATATTAGTTGAATTTTTGTCATTTGTAGAAAAAAATTATATGTTCAAAAGCTTTCCGTTGCTCATAAGTAAAGTTAAAACTCTAACCAGATCTTAGTGATCTGGCCTTTGACTGTATTTCCATGAAGTTTAAAAGGCCACTGAGCCATTGGTGGAAGTAGATCTCTTTCTTCCTTTTTCTCCTTCTCTTTCATTCTTTTCCTGGCTTCCTGCTCCACTTAGAGCCCATCCAGTTTGGTCCTCAGGCTGACCATCTTCCACAAGTTGCCCACCAAGGGATAGAAATCATCTCATAGAAGATTTAAGTGTCTAATCTTCCATGGTCTCTAGCCATCAGGTCAACATAGGTTACCAGCTTCCTTCTTATTCCAAATGCCAGGTTTTGGTTTTTTGGTTTTGTTTGTTTGTTTTTGTTTTCTTGCAGGTTGGGGAAAGAAGAGGACATGTTCAGCTAGGCCTTGCTTGGCTCTGATTTGCTATTTTCAAGGGCATAAGGAAATTCCAGCTGTTCTCCTATGTGGGCACCCATGAAAAAGCCTGGGTTGTCAACTGACCCCTACCTTGACATGGACTCCCCCCCACCCCAGCCATCCCTGCTGTGTTAATCTCATGCCGTTGCTTCATAAGGGATATCATCAAGACAGCCAACTTACCATATTTCAGGAAAGATATAAGAAACACAGGTCTCTTGGTCTGGTATTCCTCAAATCTATCTAGAAGACTCTATCACTTTTCCTTTCTACCAACTCTGGGACTTGGAAATAGCAGCTGTGGCACAGAGATGGACCACCATCTGAACTTTCTCTTCTCTTTCTTCTTCCTCCTCCTGCCCTTCTTCTTCTTCTCCTTCTCCTTCTTTTTAATTGTTCCCTATTCAAATACTTGGGGAGCAAGGATCCATTCTGTTTAATTACATATCTACTACATTCATTTTGGTCTTGCATTGGCTTTTAAATATTTGAAGACAAAGCATTGTGTGTACTGTTAACTGGCTTAATTTGAGAACTTATTATTCCTGGGACGTAAGAAGGGGATGGTAAGTTTACTCCTAAGGGTGCTAAAGAATATGAGACACATGAGCTAACTCTTCATAATATTATTCTATCACACCTGGAATCTGGCTCACACTGTTTAGGCTTTTCTGTGTTCTGTTTTCATGGAACTCTCAGAAAAACCCAACCCAACAACTGGCTCTGAAAAGATCTCTACTCTGCACTCCCAAATGGCATATTCCATTCCTATGGATCCTCCATATTAAATCTAGTTTGATTTTGCTATGTCTCTGTTTGAATTTGGTCATTTTTGGATCATCTCCTTCTTGGAGCTGCATTTTTGTTTATTCCAGAAACTCCATGATCCCTTCAGCTTTTCCCTCCTCTTAGTCCCAGCATGCCATGCAGCTGGTGCAGCTGGGAAATCTATACCAACCCCCTGCTGAGGGATAATTACAGCAATTAAAGCCTAGACTAGTATTTCAAAGAAGCAGTATTTCCACATCATTGTTAAAATTGGTTCAATTTGCCATGTGATTTGAGTGGTAAACACTTTTTTCCAATATTGTGAATTTCAAAACATTCTACTGTCAGTGCTACAGAAATCTGGAAAATGTATAGCTTACGACAATGCATTCGGCCAGAGAACAAACAACCAGAAAGGCTCTAGTTTACTATATGATATGTTATGGCATGATTCAGCTATCTTAGGAAGAGGATTTGGCAATTCGAGCAGAGAAATAGGAAATGCTTTCAAACTAAATAAGCGTAATGGGATAAAAATTGGAAAGAAAAACAGTAACATGCAAACCATAGTAATTTCTTTCAAGTAGCTTAAAGGCAGTTAAGCTCAAAGAGGAGTCTTGTTCCAATACAATTCAGTCCACCAAAGGTTGAATTTTCCTAGACTGCATGTAAAACACTCATGGACTAAGTTTCCCTTCAATTGACCACTTTGTCCTCCCTATGTTTACAATTTTAATGGAAAAAAAAAAACCTGTGAAAAATGAAAGTCACTCTACATTCTTATGGCCTGCAGCTAAGTATGATCCCAAAGAGCTAATGAGTTCTTCAAAAGCATCAGATTTATGAACCATGGTAATGGAAAAGGGAGAATTAAGTAAAGTGTTTCTCCTATTGACTTTATACTAACCAGACTAAAGGAAACCCTAGTAAAAGTAATTTTATCTAAGAGAAGAGGATTTTCTTTTAAATTGTTGCATATATTTCCGTAACTCATTAAGATAAGTGATAAACTGGAATCCACTTTTTCTCTCACAACTTGCTGAGGGTGTTAGCAAGCAATAACAGGATCTAGAAATTTCAGAGTTTGGAAAAATTGCTCAAATTACTTCCTATTGCCTGAAAGTTAAGCTAGTATCCTTTTTCCTTTTGATTTGAGCACATTTTTTTTAAAGATTTTATTTATTTATTTGACAGAGATAGAGACAGCCAGCGAGAGAGGGAACACAAGCAGGGGGAGTGGGAGAGGAAGAAGCAGGCTCACAGTGGAAGAGCCTGATGTGGGGCCTGATCCCAGAACACCGGGATCACGCCCTGAGCCGAAGGCAGACGCTTAACCTCTGTGCCACCCAGGCGCCCCTGAGCACATTTTTAGATTCAAGGAGGTTTCCCATCCTCCTTTTCTGAACAAAGTATGTACCAGTCAACTATGGGCATAATAGTGTAACCACCACAACCACAAAATCACAACATCTCAGTAGCACACACAACTAAGCATCTATCCAGCTTATGATTCAGTGGATGGTCTGGGAGTTAGCTGATTGATAGGAGGCCCGACCATGTGGCTCAGTTCCACATGCCTCTCCTCTTCCTTTTGGGACACAGACAAGTTTGAGTGCAGTCTTCTTATAGCAACAGAATTGCAAGAAGACTGGAATGAAAACATTCAGGGTCTCTTAGACCTAGGCTCATACCTGATACTCTGTGTCATCTGCCTTCCTCTATTAGCTAAAGCAAGTTATATAGCTAAACCCAAAGCCAAGAGATAGGAAAATATATTTCACTTCTTTTATGTGAAAAATGGCAAAGTCATATGGGAAAGTATAGGAATATAGGAGAAGGTGAAAATTTGGGGTTAGTAATACCATCAAACACACAATTCTTGTGTCATTCAAGTGTAAAAGAGGAAGGTCAAAGACTTGATAAACATCAAGGCCATAATAGAGAAAAAACCATGTTTTGTTTCATTCGTCTATTCATTAACTGTACCAGTAATCTCTTGCTGCATAACCAATTACCCCAAAACCTAGCAGCTCAAAAAACAAAACAAAACAAATACCACTTCATTATCTCATAGTTTCTGTAAGTCCAGAATCACATTTGACTGGGTCCCTTGGCTCTGGATCTCTTATAAGCTGCAGTCATATCAAGGTTTGACTGAGAAGAATCTACTTCTATGGTTGTTGATAGGATTTAATTCCTGCAGCCTGTTAAACTGAGGCATCGGTTCCCCATGAATTGGTGGCTGGAGGTCTCTCTCAGCTCCCTGCCATGACAGCCTTTCTGCAGAACATATTAGAACATTTTGCCAGCAAGAGTGCAAGTGAATTCCGGCAAGAGAGAGTGGAAAGTAAGGTGGGAGTCACAGTCTTGTGTCACCTAATCCCAGGAGTGGCATCCTGTGCTGTATTCTGTTTGTTAGAAGCAAGTCACTAGGTCTGGCACAACTCAAGGGGAGGGGGTGACAGAAAGGCCATGGAGGCCAAGAGAGCAGAGGTCATTGTGAATCATTTCAGAAGCTGTCTAAGTGAAATAAGTCAAGCAGAGAAAGACAGTTATCATATGGTTTCTCTCATCTATGGAACATATGAACTAGGAAGATCAGTAGGAGAAGAAAGGGATAAAGAAAGGGGGGTAATCAGAACGGGGAATGAAGCATGAGAGACTATGGACTCTGGGAAACAAACAGAGGGCTTCAGAGGGGAGGGGGGTGGGGGAATAGGATAGGCTGGTGATGGGTAGTAACGAGGGCACGTATTGCATGGTGCACTGGGTGTTATACGCAACTAATGAATCATCGAACTTTACATCAAAAGCCAGGGATGTACTGTATGGTGACTAACATAATATAATAAAAATATTATTATAATTAAAAAAAGAAGGTTTCTAAAGCATCCAATCACTCTTCAACTTGTGGAGCTCCTACTATGTGCGAAACCCTGGGTTTGGAATGTATGTATGCAGAGATTAAGAAATTATGAACCTGACTTTGAACAAAAGACCTACCTGATTCAGCCATATAAAAAATGATTTAAAAAAAAAAAGCCAAAACAAACATGGTCAGTCCCTAATAACCCCATGGCTGGATTACCATATGCCATAGCACCTTCAAATTTTTACTCTATTTAGAAAACTTTACTGTCCCTATAACATTCAGGATAAAATTCTAGTTCCTTAGATGATACCCTTTTTGATCCAACACCTACCTATACATCTAGTCCCAGATTTTCTCCATTCCCCAGACTACCAATTTGATGAACTTTTAATAAGATTTAACATTGGGTTTGGTAAATACTAGTCAAAAAAGGCCAAGTTGCTTTGCATACCATAGAGTTTCTCAGAACTTCCAGTATGCTAAAACGTGCATATGACCTGCTCTATTTCCCAAACATTTTATGCATTTAACCATTGACTCCCTTCATCACACAGTATTTCAGGAGACTCATAATTCTCATGAACACTGGACTCAACTTAACTTCTGTGACTCTGTCTCTTCTATGGTCTGATCCAGCTTGTCTCTGAAATCATCATGCTGTTTCTGTTTTCACATCCTGGCTTTTCTGCCTAGAATGTTCTTCTCCCTCCATCATCTTCTTACTTTAAACTAGATCCTTGGGGTGCCTGCATGGCTCAGTCAGTTAAGTGTCTGACTTGATTTCGGCTCAGTTCATAATCTCGGGGTCCTGGGATAGGGCCCCGTGTCAGGCCTCATGCTCAGTGGAGAGTCTGCTTGAGATTCTTTCCCTCTTCTTCTCCCACCTCCCCACTGCGCACATTCTCTCTCTCTTAAAAAAAAATTTAAACTATATCCTTAAAAACTCAGTTCAAAAATCACCTCTTCTAAAAACCCTACCCCGATTTTTTTTCTTCTGTTTTACCACTAACCTGTAGTACTGTGCTTATCACATGATGTTGTAAACTGTTTGATTTATTTCTCACCTCTCCCCATTTCCCTAAATTATAATCCTGAGGAAAGACCCATGTATAGTTCCAGTTCATAGCCCTGGTGCATACGAAGTGTGAGACCTACACCAGCTACTAAGGAAAATAATGCTTTTCAGATGCTAGAATGAATGCATAATACCTGGTTCTTTTTTCATCCGTAGCAGAACATCCATAGTTGGTGTTTCTCCTGTGTTGTGCAGCCTCCCTAGCCATTAGGCTGAGGACATGTGATAGTTCTGCCCAAAAGGCTCTAGAGGTCCTATAGGGAGATTGTGGAACCACACGTGAGCATCTTGGATTTCTATGTCATTGCATGGAGAAAAGCAGACATTAGATGAATGAGATATAAATGAAATGAAACTTTGCTGTGTTAGTCTCTAAGACGCCAGAATTTTGTCTATCTTAATTAAGATGTTACACCAAGGCCAGTGGAAGTTTGGTGCAGGCTTGAGTGTGTAGCATAAGGACATTAAAAAAAAAAAAAACCCAACAGATCCAGACAGGTGCTAAGAGATTGCTTGGGAACTACCTGAATTCCTTTTAATTTTGGTCACTAAGCAGCTATTAGATGCACATCTTCTTCGCAAAGATGCCTGGGGAAAACTTCCAGACATGGTAGCAATTACTGCTATATTTTCCATAGAGCTGCCTAATTTGACTTATTTTATGCAGAGAAAATGAAGTATATAGAAAGGATGCCAGAATATCTAAGGAAATATACAATAGTTTAAAGAAAAAGAAGCATTTTATAAAGTGAATGACAGCTTTGCTCCCTGCACTTAGCAAATTCAGTGGAGAATTGCCCAATTTAGCTCTTGTTTTGCCTAGGCAGTCTAAACTTGAATCTCTAAGAAATTCCTCTTGGATTGATTTATCATAGCTTGGGTGTCAGGCCTATAATTCTAAGAAACAGGAAACTCCTTTCTTCTTCATTTATGGAGATGTTGGGAATTTTTTTAATTGAGATAAAATTGACATATAACATTGTGTAGGTTTGAGGTGTGCAATGTAATGATTTGATATGTGTATATATTGCAAAACGGACACCAAAATAACGTTACTTTATATTCATTACTTCATATAGTTACACTTTCTTTTCAGAGTTAGAACTTTTCGAATCTACTCTTCTAGCAACTTTCAAATATATAATAGAGTATTGTTAATTATATATATCAATACCATGCTGTACATTACATCCCCAGAACTTACTCATTTTATATAACTGGAAGTTTGATTATTTTCACCCATTTCTCTCACTTCCCAACCTCCCACCCTTGCAACCACCAATCTGCTCTTTTTTTCTATGAGTCTTTTTTTTTTTTATGTTCCACATATAAGTGAGATCATACAATATTTGTATTTCTCTGTCTGACTTATTTTACTTAGCATAATGCCCTCAAGGTTCATCCGTGGTTTTTGTAAATGGTAGGATTTTGAGAAGTTGGGAATTTAGGGCTTTATTTCAGAAGGAAAGTTACTGAGTAGAAATCCCACGGGCTTTGTTTTTCAGTCTAGAGTCTTAGTTGCAAGTAGCAGAAACTGACTGAGCTGAAAAGGGATTTACTGGGAGAAAATCGTGTAGCCCCCAGAATCAGTGGGAAGGCTGGAGAGCCAGGTTTCAAAATGATTGAGAGACTGCAGGAACAATTTGTAAGGACACCTTGTCACTACCCAAATCCAGAAATAGTGATTATTCCAGTGGGCGAAAAAAATCAATGTCCTCACCTTGATGGAAGGGGTCTAATGTAGGTTGCTTTGCCCTCACTCCAAGGAAATGTGTTTATAATCAGAGTTTAAAATTGGTTGCCGCTGCTGGCAATTGGCAAACTCACTGGTGGTCACAGCCAGTTGACTTTCATGGGGGAGATATCTCTATGCCTGTTGGCATAGCCACTTAGTTCAGGAGTTCACTGGCTGAAGACAGAGGCTGACTGACATTCACTAGATAAATCATCTGATTACTAAGTTTCCTCCACAATGGGACTCTCTCTGATCCAGCTAAACTATCAGCCACCCCCTGTAATAGGTCTTGAATCATATCATGAAAAGTTTCTATTTCCAGTATAAGTGAACAATGATATGTACTGCTTGTGGTAGATTAAACTCTTTTCCTAATTATTCACATTCCTTCCTATTAAAGGATTATAGAGCCTATCCATTGTCATGTGATTGATAGTTCTTCATGTAGAGACAGTTGATTAGGCTTTGACATGTGACATGACCAATGGAATGTGGCCAAACATAACATCTGGCAGGGTGCCTGGGTGGCTCTGTCGGTTGAATGTCTGCCTTTGGCTCAGGTCATGATACCAGGGTCCTGGGATCAAGCCCCGCATTGGGATCCCTGCTCAGTGGGGAGTCTGCTTCTCCCTCTCACTCTCCCTCTGTGCTCTCTCTCTCTCTCTCTCAAATGCATAAATAAAATCTTTTAAAAAACAAACAACAATAACAAAAAAACGTAACATCTGGCATCTTCAGATAAAACATCAGAATTAGGAGCTTTGACATTGTCTCTTTTCACTCTGACATAAGAATGCAATGCCATAGCTGGGGGATACTCTTTCATTCTGGATATAGGACTGAGAAAACATGTAGAACAAAGCTATAGCTCATCCAGAGCCAACATGATAATAGTGACAAATAACCTTTATTGTCAGCACTCATGTTTTGGGGTTGTTTGAACCACAACTTACTGAGAAAAGAGAACTAATATCCTATTCAATCTTCTCTCCGTGGGGAAAACTTCTCTTTACTGTCTTTCGTGGCTACCCATTAGGATGGTTATCAGGTTGTCCACAGTCCCCTTCTGGTTGGTGATGGCACTGTATTCTGAAACTGTCTGTAAGCTAAACTTACATCTTTCTTTCCTCAGATCACTGGTCAGAGGAAACTCCTCAGGAGACCATAAGTGAGGGCTGAGGGAGAGGTGGCAGAAGACATGAGTGAATATTCAGTGTAAACCACTTACTCAGGCAAATCACTCATACTTTTAAGATGTGTCCCAGTTCTTTATCTCTCTCTCTTTCTCTCTGTCTCTCTTTCTCTATATAATTCTATCATCTATCTATCTATATCATCTATCTATCTTCAATATAGGTAAATATACCAATATATATCAATTATATGATTACGGTTTTGTTGACTGTGCCTGAATTTATGGTGTTGCCATTAATTACATAATACTTAATACATGATGTTACAAGGAGAAGTTACAAGGTCAGCTGGCATCCCATGGGGGAGGTGTTGGGACTTCATTTTCCCCAGTAGCAAACCAAGAGATGTTTTTCAAACGGATACTATCTTGAAAAGGGCATGTTTGTCCCTCAAACCAAGAGGTTGCCATTCAAATCCTAGGGAATTCTCCATAGAGTATTACATTCTGCCATAAGCCCATCAAGTCGTAGATTTGTTGAGTCAAGTGTTAGGGCTGCTCACAAGCAGCTTGGAACGAGCTGGAGAATCTTCACTTGCTCTTAGCCTCACTTAAGTTGATAGCCATTGGAATCAACAGGAAATGGGGTAGAGAAGTACACCAAAGTGTGGTGTATGTTACCTCTAAAACCCAAGAGGGCCCCCAAACATTGTGACTTTTTCTTAATGGTAGGAGGCTCAAGTGGTAGCAAGTTTCTGCCACTTGGAGGGATAGCTCAACATACCCCAGAGCACTGGTTTCCAGAAACTTCACTGGAGGGTCAGGCTCCTATGTCTTACCATGAAATGTATTGTCCTCAATCTGGAATGCATGTGTTTACCTAAGAAGGCCGAGGACACTTACTAATTTCTGTTCTTCAGGCCTTAATAGAGTGAACAGATGGTTACCATGTTTTGTTTACCTTTTTAGTGAGATTTTTGGCAGATATTTTGCTATTACCCAATGGCTCTGAATGTTATGAAGATACTGTTCAGGAGGTTTAGGTTTTATTTTAAATTTTCTTTAGGCCATGTGATATTTCTAATAGTCATGGAAAAAGAAAAATGAAAGGAATGTATCTAGTGTGGTAGCTTGACTAATTCACAAAGAAGGGGCTGTGACAGAATTAGTAGCCCTTTTAAAGAAGTCTTGGGTATATTTGCTTATGAGTTGGCCGGCCAACATATGACATCTAAGAAGCTTGTTTGTTTATTTATTTATTTATTTATAGATTTATTTATTTGAGAGAGAGAGAGAGAGCACAACCCGGGGGAGGGGCAGAGGTTCAGGTATAGGAAGAAGCAGACTCCCCTTCTGAGCAGGGAGCCCGACATGGGGCTTGATCCCAGGACCCTGAGATCATGACCTGAGCCAAAGTCAGACACTTAATGGACTGAGCCATCCAGGCACCCCCCAAGAAGCATATTTAATCTGTGGCAGTGAGCTTAACACTTTTGGGGTCTTGGAACCCTTTACAAATCAATTAAATCTGTAAACCCTCTAACCAGAAAGATTATAATCATGACACTCTTTAAGTAGATACAGGATGTTCCCCAACTTGCTGAAGCTCATTCACAGAGGTCTGAGGATCCACATTAGAATCCATGCTCCGGGAGAACTGGCAAGGTTATATATTTGAATGAGAAAGGCTATGTGAGTGGCTTTGTAAAATTCGTCTTAGGAAGCTAGAAATCATCCTCTCTCTTGGCAATTAAGGCTGCTTATTTCCTCAATGACATTACCTTTAGTCACTGTCAGTATTTTGCTCATGGGCTCTTTCTTCCTTCTCAGGATTTGATTATTGTAATTCTTCATTGTGCGCATGCTCTTTGGGAATCAAACTCCTTAGGTAAACCTTTTAAATGGAGCCAGGTGCTTTTTATTTAGAACCTGACAGATACAACAATTTTAGTTCAATTATGGAAAAAATAAAATATTTATTTCCCCTTTGGCTAGTTAATATTGAGTACAGCAAAGTCATTGTGATTTCTGGAAGTCATACATCCCATACACATGTGGGATGATACCAATATTGCCAACAAACATTTCAGGAAAGCTTGGTACTGCCAAAAATTGCATTGAAATTTATCCTAAAGGGACATACTGAATAATATCTCTCTTCTTCTGCCAGTAATCACATACAGAATCTCTGGAAAATAGCAATATTTTAACATTTCATTTATTAGTGGGGATAGGCTGGTAATTCAAATAATTTTATTTCAATAAATATTTACTGAGAACTAACTATGGGGCTTATGGTTCAAGGAGGGCCATCAGAATCATGACAAAAGGCAAAATTGACTTTTAAAAAAGTATAGAAAAATTGGTCACATAAGTGGCAAACTGAAATGCATCAAAGTTTGAGCAATTAGTTGGAGTAGGAGAGGGAGAAGTAAGAACAGAAAACTCATTTGACCTTGTCATTAGGAGCATTGCCCTTTGAGTGTCACAGAGATAATCACATTGCAATCTCAGGAAAGGAAATTTCATCATAGTTTCTACTCAGCTGCACTGTGAACAACAGAGTAATAGTAATGGAAATCTTGTCTATAGGTTTCAACATTTAGGGCAAACCTACAGACTAAGTGCAAAAATCAAAAATGTTTCAGAACAGAATGTAAATATTATCAACCTTGACAATGGAAAAATAAAAGTATTCCTAACTGAAGTTGAGAAAATGGAAGAGGGAAGAAATGTGGAGGAAAGATGGGGTTGCAAAGAACCTTTTCTTACAAATGTGGGGAAAAAGATTCTATTTGTAGTTGGTGGATAAAGAACTATATTGTATTAATAATCTAAAGTAAAGACAACCAATAGAAAACTAAACTAAAATAATGACCTAAGCATTAGCATTTTTGAAGTTATCATAACAGTAAGGAAGTAATAATATCTAGATTTGATAAATGAAGAGTTAGTAGTATAAGCATATTATTTAAAATGTGGAGATAATCTTTCAAAGAACTTAAAACATAAATTGTTGAGAGTGGTTCACTCTGGGACAGAGGACTGTTGTTTTTTTGTCATTAATGTTTGGGGTGTATTTAACTTTGGGCATGCTTTAATTTTTTTTAAAGATTATATTTATTTATTTATTTATTTATTTATTTATTTTATTATTTTTTTAAAAATAATTTTTATTTTGTTACATTAGTCACCATATAGTACATCCCCAGTTTTTGATGCAATGTTCCATGATTCATTATTTGCGTATAACACCCAGTGCACCAAGCAATACGTGCCCTCTTAATACCCATCACCAGCCTACTCCAGTCCCCCACCCCTCTCCCCTCTGAAGCCCTCAGTTTGTTTCCCAGAGTCCACAGTCTCTCATGGTTCATTCACCCTTCTGTTTACCCCCCCTTTATTCTTCCCTTCCTTCTCCTACTGATCTTCCTATTTCTTATGTTCCATAAATGAAAGAAATCATATGATAATTGTCTTTCTCTGCTTGACTTATTTAACTTAGCATAATCTCCTCCAGTCCCATCCATGTTGCTGCAAATGTTGAGATATCATTCTTTCTGATGGCTGAGTAATATTCCATTGTATATATGGACCACATCTTCTTAATCCAGTCATCTGTTGAAGAGCATCTTTAATTTGATTAAAATTTTAGAAGATTTTTAAAAAATGAACCAAGTAGCGAGGAGAGATGAGTGGATAAAGCATGTTTTCTAACCTGGAAGAGGTTGTTTGCTCTGTGTCCACTTGCTGGGTGACGCTGATAGTGAAGCATGACAAATTGTCATGTCTATGCAGGGTGGATAATGGTGATCAAAAGGGTTCTTTTATTGATCTATATAGAGCTTTTTTTTTTTCTTTTTCAGTTTGATCCTGACTGACCGTTAGTTGTTATAGGAAAAGAAAGGGTGTGTAACTGGGTACGTATGAAGGCAGATAATAAAACCATTGAAAAAGCTATTTAAAAATTATGGGATGAGGTGACATTAGCAGGAATGGTAGAGGAAGGACCTTCAAAAATCCTCTCCTCCATAAAGCAATGAGAACAGTGGAAAATCAACATTTTCAAAACCTTGGAAATTAACCAAATGATTGCAACAATTTGAAGAATATTTATTCAAGAAAATTCAGAATAAGAAAGAACACAAAGCTTTGTGGTGTTTTAACTTGCTTAGTCTTATTCCCCTCTTGCCAGCTCAGTGGTAGCCTTGGAGACCAGTAGCATACACTGAATGCCAGCCACCCAGCAGCCTCTGAAAGGACAGAATGGGATTGGAACTTCTCTGGGCTCAGTTACCATATAACTGACATTATTTGACCAGTATGTCAGTCCGTTGGACAATCCCCCTAACAAGGCTTGTTTTTATTTGAACTGACTCAAAGCTGACTCATTATAGTCTTTTCTCCAGGGCCATTTATCTAAAATCATCAGGGGCAATTAGTAAACATTGCAGTTACTTGAGGTGGTAAATAACAGTTGGGGCAAACAACAGGCCGAACAAAAAACCTAAAAGGAAAAGCTGGGAAATAAGATGTATATGGAGGACTTTGAAAGGATTCAGCTTATTTCTAGGAATCTCGAAAACTACGCTTATGTGTAGAGCTGTGTGCATTCCCAGAAAAAACTTGAAACGATTCTAAACTCTCCTCTCCAGCTAATTTTAAGGCTACGTGCAAGCAGGAAGTGAAGGCTAAGACAAAAGTTGTAAACTGCCTGCGTGAGTGTTGAAAATATGCCCCAGCATATACATGGAGACCCTCAGCAGAGTCTGGGAGCCTAACTACTTCCAGGCATGTAGGGAAATCTATCCAAGCATATGATGACCATTAACCTAAACGGGCAAAGAATCCAGGGGCCACACATAATACAGAATACAATTAGAACCAGAATACAGACAAATTACAGAATTAGCTCAGGAAATACTAAATAAACACAGAGCAGCAACAATAACAAACAGCAGCAACAAATCCTGGGGAGGAGAATCTGATTTCCAGGGTTGCCACATTATATTACTTAAAATGTCCAGTTTTCAACAAGAAATTATGTGACATACAAAGAAATAAGAAAGTGTGATGCATACACAGGAGAAAAAAAAGACAGTCAATAGAAACTGTCCTTGAGAAAGTGCAGGCATTATATTTATTAAATGAAGGTTTTTAAGCAGCTATTCAAAGAACCTATTTAGAAAGGAAATTTAGGAGGATAAACCATGTCTAGGAACTAAAGGAAATACAAGAATAATGTCTTACCAAATACAGAATGTCAGTGAAAAGATAGAAATTACAAACAAGAACTAAATATAAATTCTGGAGTCCAAAAATATAGTAACTGAAGTGAAGTTTAACTTAGAGATTCAACAGCAGATTTGAGCTGGCAGAATAAAGAATCAGTGCACTTAAAGATAGATCACTTAAAATTATCTCCTATGAGAAAAGACAGAATAAAGTGTGAAGAAAAGTGAACAATCTCAGAGAACCTGTGGGACATCAAGTTAAAGAACATATGCATCATGGGAATTCTGGAAGGAAAGGAGAGAAAGGAACAAAAAGAATATTTGAGTAAATAATGGATCTTGTCAGGAAAATGAGCTGAATAAAAGGCATTCAGATTGGAAAGGAGAAATAAAACTACCTCTCTTCACAGATGGCATTGATCTTGTATACAGAAAATCCTAAAATTTGATGAAAAACATTAATACATATATCTAGGAAGTTTAATAAACCCTAGGTAGGATGGATTCAGAGAGATGGACACCTAGACTCATCATAGTCAATCTTTCAAAAGTCAAAGACGAAAAAAGACTCTCGAAAATAAGACGAGAAAAATGCCTTGTCCTGTACTAGGGATCCTCAATATGATTAACACCTGGCTTCTCTTCAGAAACCATGGGGCTAAAAGCGAGGAGGGTGATACATTCAATGTGTTGAGAGAAAAAGAATTTTAATCAAGAATTTGATTTCCAGCACATCTATCCTTCACAAATGAAGGTGATATTAACACATTCCTAGACAAACACAAACTGAGAAAATTTGTTGTTACAGGCATGCCCTGTAAGAAAAGCTAAAAAGAGCCATTCGGGCTGAAATAAAAGGATATTACATAGTGACTTGAATCCACATGAAGAAATAAAGACCATCAGTAAAAGTAACTACATAGGTAAATGTAAAAGACAAGAATTTTTTTGATAACCCTTTTTTCCTCCTATTGATTTAAAAGACAACTGCATAAAGAAATAATCATAAACATGTGTTGATGGTGATACAATGTATAAAATGGAATTTGTATGACAATAATAGCACAGAGGAAAGGGATGAGAAAGAATATAGAGGAACATTTTGGTAAACTAGTAAATTGAGTTGGTATTAATCTGAACTAGACTGTTATAATGTAAGATTAATTTTAATACCTAGAGTAATCACTACACAAACAAGAAATAAACAAAACCTTAAAAAATGCATTGTGAAAGAAACAAGGGAATTAAAATGGTGCACTAGAAAATATTTATTTAACACTAAAGGAGGCAGTAATGAAGGAATAGAGGAACAAAAAAGACATAATATGTATAAAAAGACATGACAAAATGGCAGGTATAAATTCATTATGAGCAATTAGTTAAATGTAAGTCAATTAAACACTCCAGTCAAAAGGCAGAGTTTGACAGAATGGATTTTAAAATTATCTCACTATATTTTGTCTACAAGA
This sequence comes from Ursus maritimus, assembly GCF_017311325.1. Classification (NCBI taxonomy): domain Eukaryota; kingdom Metazoa; phylum Chordata; class Mammalia; order Carnivora; family Ursidae; genus Ursus; species Ursus maritimus. Next base: position 41,200,310 of record NW_024424453.1, read on the forward strand.
GAGATACTTTAGATTCAAAGTATTCAAGTACACAGAGGTAGAAAGTGTAAGGATGGATAAAAGTATACCATGCACATAGTAACTGAAAGAGAGCTAGGGTGGTTATATAATTATTAGAAAAACTAGACTTCAAGAAAAAATGGTTACTAGAAACAAAGAAGGGTATTTTATAAAGATTAAAAAATCAAACCATCAAGAAA
>NW_024424453.1:41200519-41257873 GCF_017311325.1 Ursus maritimus
AAATACAATTATAGATATATATTTACCTAGCAAAAAAACCCCCAAAATATGTGAAGCAAAAACTGACAGGATTATAGGAAGAAATAAACAATTCAACATTAATAGTTGGGGGCTTCAAAATCCCATTTTCAATAATGGATAGAGTAACTAGACTTGAGATCAACAAAGAAATAGAAAACTTGAATAACACAATAACACATTTATTTATTTATTTATTTATTTATTTATTTATTTATTTATTTATTCTGGATATGCCACTCTGCCCTGCTTTAGGTTTCAAAATATCTCCTATCACAAACTTTGAATGTATTTGTTTTCTATTTATTTAGTAACTGCCTCCCCTAGAAAACCATAGCTGCATGGTCTCAGGAACTGTACTTGCTTTGTTTGTTACCCCACACAGCACAGTATACACTGTCCAGGCAAAGGGAGGTACTATAGTTAGAAAGATAGAAATAATTGGTTTTGAGTCTTGGCTCAATGGTGCATTTATATAGATGTGTGTCTTTTTTTTAAATCTTATTTTATTTATTTTATTATTTATTTATATATTTATTTATTGACACATAATGTATTATTTGCTTCAGGGGTACAGGTCTGTGATTCATCAGTCTTACACAGTACGCAGCACTCCCCCACAACACATACCCTCGCCAGTGTCCATCACCCAGCCGCTCCATCCCTCCCACCCCCCTCCCCTCCAGCAGCCCTCAGTTTGTTTCCTGAGATGAAGAGTCTGTTATGGTTTGTCTCCCTCTCTGGTTCTTCTTGTTTCATTTTTTCCTCTCTTCCCCTATGATCCTCTGTCTTGTTTCTCAAATTCCACATATCAGTGAGATCATATGATAATTGTCTGTCTCTGATTGACTTATTTTACTTAACATAATACCCTCTAGTTCCATCCATGTCATTGCAAAAGACAAGATTTCAATTTTTAAGGGCTGCATAATATTCCATTGTGTATATATACCACATCTTCTTTTTTTTTTTTTAAAGATTTTATTTATTTGACAGAGAATCAGCCAGCCAGAGAGGGAACACAAGAAGGGGGAGTGGGAGAGGAAGAAGCAGGCTTCCAGCGAAGGAGCCCGATGTGGGGCTCGACCCCATAACGCCAGGATCACGCCCTGAACCTAAGGCAGACGCTTAACGACTGCACTACCCAGGCGCCCCTATATACCACATCTTCTTTATCCATTCATCTGTCAGTGGACACTTGGGCTTTTTCCATAGTTTGGCTATTGTGGACATTGCTGCTATAAACATTGGGGTGCAGGTGCCCCTTTGGATTACTACATTTGTATCTTCGGGGTAAATACCCAGTAGTACAATTGCTGGGTTAGATGGTAGCTCTATTTTCAACTTTTTGAGGAACTTCCATACTGTTTTCCAGAGTGGCTGCACCAGTTTGCATTCCCACCGACACTGTAGGAGGGTTCCCCTTTCTCCACATCCTTGCCAACTTCTGTTGTTTCCTGACCTGTTAATTTTAGCCCTTCTGACTGGTTTGAGGTGATATCTCATTGTGGTTTTGATTTGTTTACACTTATCTTCTTTCAGTAAATATTTATTTAAATCCTTTTCACAAATTTTGTTGGATTTTTGTCTCCTTATTATTGAGTTGTACAGGCTATTTGTATATTCTGAATGCTATATAACTTAAACTTTTAAACCTTATGTACTTTAAAGGACAAAATCAATAAAATGGAAAGACAACCATGAGAAAAAGTACCTGTAAATTATATGTATATAATTTACATTTACATATATATAATTTGTATAAATTGTATAGCATTATTATAAGTTGTGTAATAATTTAAATAAACATTTATCTGAAGAAGATATGTGAGTGTCCATTCAGCATGAAGAGATGCTCAACATTATTTATCATTAGAAAAATGCAAATGAAAACCAAAATGAGATGCTGCTTCACATTCACTAGGATGGCTAAGATATAAAAGATGGGCAATAACAAGAGTTGACAAGGATGCGGAGCCACTATATGTGTCAGAGATAGTGGATTGCTTGGAATTTCATTTTATTTTTTCTATGCATGGCATTGTAAGGGGGACCAATCCCCTTTGGGTACTAAGATAAGTCAGAATGGTGATGGGAAGGGAATCCACACTTCCTGATAATAAGGCAGGTGAGAGACCCTTGATTTCCCTTCAGGTCATGATCTTGGGGTTGTGGGATCGAGCCCCATGTCAGGCTCTGTGTTTGGCAGGGAGTCTGCTTGAGATTCTCTCCCTCTGCCTCCCCCTGCTCACACACTCTCTCTCATTCTCTCTCAAATAAATAAATATATCTTGAGAAACAATAAGGCAGAGGAGAGTTTGATCATTTGAAGAAATGAAAGATGTCCTAATTGTGCTCCAAGTTGGTGAATCAGATCAGAGTGATTACAGGGAGTGTAGGTGGAAAATCGGGAGAAGGTGGGAGAATATTCATAAATCCTCAGCTCAAAAAACCTCAGATGGCACATAGCACATCGTAAGAAATGGCATGATACCATGATTTTCGTGCAATTCAGATTTCTTGTTGTGATGTTGTATTCAAACAGGTTAAGACAGTGGGACAGGATTTTGGCACAGAATCCAGGGAGGAGGTTGTTGCTAGTCTAACTCACATGTTCCCTGGCTGTCATTGTGTTATCAGGCCATTCTCTTTATTTCTCATGTTGTCAGAGAGCCAGAGATGTACCAGTTGAGTGCAAATGTAGCATGCACAGAAACCACCTTAGCTGGTCAAACCTGATGAATCAACTGGCCTTAAATTTTGGGAGAGTAGTCTTCTCTTTTTCTATGTGTAGCCTTCCTTTAGAGAAACTGCAGACATTTTCAAAGCAGAAGAGTGTCACACAAGCAGCAGCCTCAGCCCCTTTTCCTCTTCTCCTGGCTGACAAACACTGGAGCTCTGGGGGCACCTGCTTTTGTGGTGCCAATTGCAATTATAGCAAACTCATCAAGTGCAGAAGGATATGCTTGACCTTGAGCAAAGACCCCTGATTGTGTGGTGGAAAAATAATGCTGCAATTTTATCTTTTCCAAAGGCCAGTGATAAGGTCTTTTGTTCTTTTGTTGTTTGCAGAGTTTCTCTGGGAAGAGAATTTATGGCAAATGCTACCCTGGAATTATAGGACATTTTAAGGACACAGTGATTTCACATTGGCCTCTAAGCGGGGGTGAAGTTTTTATACGAAGCTTTTCAAGTACTTATAACTATTTTTCAGTCTATTTTTGATACTGACCCTGGCTTTTTTCCAACCCTAGAATGGTATCAGAAGGGATATGGATCTGTGGCAAAGTTTTCACATAATTAAACATCAGGGGAGCTAGCAACAGATTGATTAAAGTGGATTGATTAGCATGCTTGATTTTCTAGCCACTATTCAACCAAGTTTAATATCTATAACCTTTATCACAACAGTGCTGTATGTTTTCCTTTGTGAAAAGCTGCAGTTGTGGAATGCTTTACAATCACGTAGTATGGTAGGGAACTGGTAGGGAACTGCAGTGGGGATATGCCCTGTGTTAGGACTGGTGCTCACAGCCTATCATGAAATATGCCAGTTTAAAACAGCTCTACCTAAGGGCTGTTCAAATGACATATCTATAAAGAACAAACACTCTGGGGGATTGAGTGCTTGACTCAAAGGAATAGTAAGGGCTATTTCTCCTCCTCCTTTCTTTGTTATTTGTCAGTCTTCACAACTGTATTTATTTTTAGAATCTCATTCTATGAATTGATGCCTTGCTGCTGCCTTTATCCCCCTTCATGTCATTTGTTAAAAAGTCAAGCAGTAGATTTTTTGTGCAGAGGAGTAACCAGCATGTTTATTATGGATGTGTTTGTAGTTTGTCCTTCAGATGGCCAAAAATCAATAATTTACACTGGCAAAATCCAATTTCAAAACCTATATCTTCAAGCTAAGGCATCTCTCAAAACGTTCCTTAGCTTCTTTTGACTTGGATGCTTGGATGCTGTCAGATAGTCCTTCTTCAGAAAGATTGGTTTAAACCTTAAGTATCTTATCCTGTGGCTATCTATAAGTTGCTGAAAATTTCCAGAGGGTCTCTCACTTTGTAGAAATCCTGGCTTTGAAAGTCTCCAACCTTCCTTTTACGGACCAGTGAGTAGTCCTCTAATGCTCTCTTTGTTCTCTACCAGTGGACATAGAAATGAACCTCTGATTTCCACAAAAGCTTCTTTCCCCACGACAATTTCTGTGCCCAGTAGACTTAAGTGAAGATTTGGGAGTGGGAATGCCTTTGGAGATCCAGAATTAGGGGTTATATTTCAGTAACACAACCTCAAGTTGATCGTTACACATGAACTTTTCTCTTCCTCCTTTCCCTCCTTTCCTTTCTTCTCTGTCCCATCTATCCAAGAGCAAAAGCAGTTTCCTCTTGGCTCATATGCAGCCTTTCAGCCACTTTGTATCCTCTGACCATTCAAGCCTTTAAATTGCTCCTACTTTTCCAAGTGGTGCATTGCAAATAAAGACACTTTCCTTTTGAAAAGAAGTTCTTATATCTACTATAAAAGTAACACATTATTGTCCACTTTTGTTTTCCAGATACCACCCAAACAACAGGTTTCCTCCAACTTGGAGGTTACTATGAGGGTTAAGCACTCTGAGCAATGAGTATGTAATTTTGGTAAACATCAGAATCCCTTGGGGAGATCTTCAAGCATGCAGATAACCAAGCCCTGGTATAACCAGATATAATCAGCATCATTTCTGAATATCATGTGCAATATAATTTTACTTAGGGCCAAGTGCTGGTGGACCCATTATGATAGCCTCCTGCTCACTTTTCTGTCTGCCCAAGAATAGGAATTTATCTGAAAATTAATCCTTTGGTTAATCAATTCACTAGATTTTTTTCCCCTTGTGAAATATATTCTGTCTAAAAAGTGAACTCACACAGGTATTTGCATTTTAAGTCTTTTAACTCAATGGATTAAAGCCCTGCTTTCCCCCACAGCCAAGTAAAGGCAATTCTAGGCATTCAGAAGAAGATGGGGAAATAGAAATTAATTTATTCATTGGCAATTTGAAATCATACCAGACCTACTGTCTTGTCCTTAAAAGTGTATATATTTTACTGGGTGCTTGGGCATAGACATATCTACTGAGATCACCCTAGGTCTATAAACTCTGGGAAGACCCCAGAACTTAGTCCTAGAAAATATTAAAGGAGGAAGTGGTATTCATTGGTAACCAGATTGTCTCAGGACCCTGAGCTCATCTTCTTCTAGGATAGGTCTAGCTATGCCTATAACCTCAAGACCTTCTCCAAACCCTGCCTACCCTTAATTAGTCCCCAAATTCCTAAATTATATCGACTGGCATATTTATCAACCTTTTAATTAATATAATGATGTTTTGTATGGTAACCCATTAACATCCCCTTATACCCTATTACCTTATTTGGTGACTCTGATGGAAAATTTCTAAGAGGGAATATAGCATGGAGTTGGCCTAAGACTTTTTTTGGTTTAATGATCCTATGAAATAAACCCTACATTTGTTGAGGCTTTATTTTTCAGGGACTATACTAAAAAAAAAATTTTTTTAGAGTAGTTTTGGATTCACAACAAAACTGAGTGGAAAGTACACGAGTTCTGATATATACCCTGTCCCCCACCCCAAGCCCCAAGCATAGCCTCACCTACCATACATATCTGGCAAGAGAGTTGTACATTTGTTACAGTCAGTGAGTCAACACTGACACATCATTATCACTCAAAGTCCATAGTTTACATTAGGATTTACTTTTAGTGTGAATTTTATGTGTTTTGATAAATGTATAGTGACATGAATCCATTGTTACTGTATCATGCAGAATTGTTTCACTGTCCTAAAATTCCTCTGTGCTCTACATATTCATCCCTCCCTCCTTTCAAATCAGACACCACTTTTTTTTTTCTAATCTCCACAATTTTGCTTTTATCACAGTGTCATGTGGTTGGAATCATACTCTATGTAGCCTTTACAGATTGACTTCTGTCACTTAGTAATATCCACATAAGTTCCTCCATGTCTTTTCAGGGCTTGGTAGTTCATTTCTGTTTTAGTACTGAATAATATTCCATTGTACAGGTGTACCACTACTTCTCCATTTACCCACTGAATGATAATGAGATTCACCTACTGATGGACATCTTGGTTGCTTCCAAGTTCTGGAAATTATTAGCAAAGCTGCTATAAACATCCATGTCCAGGTTTTTGTATCAACATAAGTTTTTTATTTCTTTGGGTAAATATTAAGGAGCTTTGCTTATCATTGCTTGCTTTGTCCTAAGAAAACTTAATGTACCCTCAGGCAAATGTTCTCCCACGTAATCTAGCTTTTACATTTAGGCTTATGAGCCAGTTTGAGTTAATTTTGAGTACAATGTGGAGATTAAGGTTCATTTTTCTATATGAATATCTAGTTGTTCAATACCACTTACTGAAGAATTTTCCTATCTTCTTTAGATTGATTAGGTGCCTTTGTTGGAAATGAAATAGTAATATACTTGTGAGGCTTTTTCTGGACTGTCAATTCTCTTCTATATATTTATTTATCTTTTTTTTTTAAGATTTTATTTATTTATTTGACAGAGAGAGACAGCCAGCGAGAGAGGGAACACAAGCAGGGGGAGTGGGAGAGGGAGAAGCAGGCTCCCAGTGGAGGAGCCTGATGTGGGGCTCGATCCCAGAATGCCAGGATCACACCCTGGGCTGAAGGCAGACGCTTAACGACTGAGCCACCCAGGAGCCCCTATATATTTATTTGTCTTATGCCAGCTCCATACAGTTTGCTCACAGTAGTTTTATAATAAATCTGGAAGTTGGGTAGTAAGTATAGGTGTGTTTCTTTTTCGATTTGTTTCAGATATTCTAGGTCATTTGTCATTCCATATAAATTATAGAATCATCTCATCAACTTTTATGAAAAAGTCCTTTGCCATTATGATTTGGTACCGAATGCATAGATGAATTTGCAAGGGTTTGGGGGAGACTAACATCTTAACAAAATTGACTCTGCCATTCCGTCAGCATGGCATGTGGGTTACTTTATTTTTCTTTAATTCTCTTAACAATGTTTTGTAAGTTCAGTTTTTTGTAGGTACATGTCATTTTTTTTTTTTTGGTAGGTTCATGTCTTTTGTTAAATGTATTCTTAAGTATATATTGCTTTTTGGTGGTAGTACCGAAATAATCTTAAAAAATTATTTTCCAATATTTGATGCCAGCATATATATTTCGAATATTAACCTAGTATGCTGTGGCATTGATCAATTTATGTATTTGTTCTTTTCTTTTTTAAAAAAGATTTTTATTTATTTATTTGTCAGAGAGAGACAGAGACAGAGACAGAGCACAGCAGAGGGAGATGGAGAAGCAGACTCCCTGCTGAGCAGGGAGCCTGATGCAGGGCTCAATCCCAGGACCCCAGGATCATGACCTGAGCCGAAGGCAGACACTTAACCAACTGAGCCACCCAGGTGTCCCTCTTGTAGTTATTTTATAGATTCTTTAGGAATTACTATATAAAAATCCTTGTCATCTGCAAATAGAATTTTACCTCTCCCTTACTGACCTTTATGCCTTTTATGTCTTTTTCTTGACTTTTTGCACTGAACACCTCATCTTAAATAACAGATCTGATAGCATCACTTTTTTTCTCAAAAGCTTTTGAATGCTCCACCGTTGTCCCCCAAATCAAGTATAAACCCCTGCTTCCAGACATATCCCTTACTTGGACTCCCCCTGCTCCCTGTGTTATACTTGGCTTTACATGATCTCATGATTACTTTTTTCCCCCTTTATCTACTCGAAGTGAGATGCGTTTCAAAATTGATCTGTATATTTAATGCTTTTCTTCCAGCTCATGTTATGTTGATAATGCATCTAATGTTAAAGGCTAGGAGAAATGTAATATTCAGGCTTTCTGTTGCATGGCAAGTACAGTCACATACCTGTGAGGTTTTGCTCAAATCTTTTCATCAACCAAGAATAGCATATCTATCTATGCCTGTTGAAATTATGCTCATTCTTCAAGGACCAGTTTAGACACATTTTTTTCTGGAGCCAGTGTTCATTTTGGTAGGCTGAAATTTATCTACCATTCCTGTATATTTCAATAGAGAATGCATTTTTTTTAACCTTAGTGTAACATTTAATAATTTTGCTTTGCAAATGTCGTGTTACATGTCATATTCATCTCTATATCCTTGCTGGTGCCTGGAATAGCATGCATAGGTAGTAGGAGATTGTTTCCTAAATAGCCCTGTCAATGATTCTTTTGTTGCAGCGTCTAATGGGCAAGTAGTCTCAATGTTGATACGAATATATTGACCTACGGTGTTAATGAATTGGGCATACGAGGCAGCTTAATCAAATGATAATTTAAATTACTAATTATCTCTAGGCCCAGAGGATCCAATTGACTGAGACAGGGTCATCCTTGGGGGTCATCCTTGACTCCCCTTTTCCCTCAGCCCCATGTCCAATCAGTCTTTAGTTCTTGTTCCTAAATGTCCCTCATATCTGTCCATTTCTCTCCATTTTACAACACATTGTTCAGGCCCCCTTGAACATAATATCACCCTGGATTATTTTAACAGATACTCTCTGCTTTCAGGCTAATCTTTCTTCAATCCCTTTCCCCCATGTTTCCAAGTAGATCTTTCTATAACCCAAATCTGACCATATTACTCTCATGCTTAAAGCTGTTTAGTGTGCCTGGATCCCAAGGGTCATTTTGACAATTGCTTTCTAGCTGTGGAAACTCCATAAAAGAACCACTATTTCCAGACTTCTTGCTTCATTTTGGGGATAGGGTGGAGTGTTTTTCCCTTTTGGGGGACAATAAGATTAAGTGATGGCAATAGAGAGCAAGATGAAGAGAGACAAGGAGGGAAGGGAGAGAGGGAGAAAGAGCATTTCACTAACAAGGTGTCTGCCCTGCAGAATCTAGTTTCTGGTGAGGCAATTAGCATGCAGATCAGCTGCACGGGGTCCTGCATGCATTAGCTATTGAACACCAGCTTGCCAAACCCTTCTCTGCTTCGTCAAAAATTCACACACCTTCTGGCTGCTCTGACACAGCCCCAGTTCAGAATCCATTAACTGGAGTTTTAGTCCATGAACAAAAATGATTGTGCATGCTTATGATTAATGAGGAAGCTATTTCAAAATCACAAGGTGCCATACTGGCTAACTACTATTAATTATTTTTATCATCATTATACTGAGAAACCGCTTCATCATACTAGAAACAATTGTTCAAATTGGCTTGCTTGGATAGAAAATGCACTGTATATCATTTTGAAAAGCCAGTATTTTTTTTTATGTCTTTGATTTATGAAGATAATCATAACAATCATAGCCAACTGTGTGTGCTTATAGTAAGTATCCCATTGCAGTAAGTTATTTCTATATCTTGATTTATGTAATCCTCACAACACTGTATGGAGTAAATATGATTACTATCTCTGTTTTGGAGAGGAGGAAACACAGACTCAGTGGTTAGGTCATGCATAAGTGGTAAGTGATAGGGCCTGGATTAAAACAGGTAGTCTCATGCCAGAGTCTGCCCTTGAACTGTTACCCTACAGAATGTTGGGAAAGAAGACTACTTGTTAAGATAGCTTTTTATTGTCATAGTCAGGAATACCCTGGAACAAGCTGTATTTTGAGAACTAGCAGGGCAGATGCTATGCTGTGCTGCATTGCAAAAAAAAAAAAAAAAAAAAAAAAAACCAGAAGGGCAATATATGTGATCCTCACTCTCATCTAGGTTGAAATCAGCAGTTAATATTATGATCAAGAAAGTTTAGTGAAATCCAGTTGAATCTGGAACTTCCCAAGGAACTCACTCGAGGGAAGGAGCATGGGAGCATAGTTGTGGATAATTAGAAGACCAGCAATCAAACATTTTCCAACTTGTAAGCCAAAATGAAAAGCAGGGTACCAGAAACAGGGTTTGAGAGAAACTTGGCTTTGGCAGATAACATGGTGGTTCAGGATGCTATGTTTGGGAGTCACACAACGTGGAGATGCAAGTCCCAGCTCAGCCGTGAAGTTCAGCAAATTTTGTAACCTCTTCAAACCTTAGTTTTCTCATCTGTAAAAAGAGGTTAAACCTCATCACCTGAAAGGACTGTGGGTAGAGTAAATGAGATGAAGTTTATAAATCATCCAGTATGGGCCAAAGCAGGAAGTAGGCACTTTTTAAGTGGAAGTGTCTTTTCATGACAATAAAGACAATGATGATGATGATAAAGATGATAAAATACTGGGTTACCAGTTGGCTGGATTGAGTTTTAAGCCTGGATCACAATTCCCAAAAAAGAGCAATGTAGGTACTGTGAATAAGGTAGAAGGACAGGCAAAAAGGTACCCCAGGATTCCAATCTACATCCCCATCACTGTGGGCAAGATGGCAGGCTCTTTGCAGGTACTGGTTACCACTGGGTAAATCTTGCCTATGGTATCCCCAACTATAGTTTGGTTTGCATGATGAGTTGTGTTTTCAGCTCTGCATGATCACCTCCCCCTTCTATGCCCAGTCTATGTTTCCCAGAATCCCTCTTCTTCTGTAGTCCTGGGTTAGAGTTTACCACTGGGAGGAACTTGCAGAGCTTTGGAAAGTGAAAGTGAAGGAGAAGTCATTGTTCTCAGGAGGTACTGACTGCCAGACATGAGAGCTTTGTAGACCTTTCCACAAGCTCCCTCTTTGTGGTTGTGCAGCCAGATGTAGTGGTTCCTCAGAGATCCCCACCAGCTCTGCTTTCTCCACCTACCCCGGTGCTTCAAGTTGAGGTTAAAAGTGGCTGTTTCCTTAAAATTCTGGCTGTAACCTCGAGATCTTGGCTCTTCCAGCTGCTTCCTCTTTCTTGTAAACGTGATTCCTATATCAGACCCTTTATTATCATAATAGCGTAGTAGCTCTGTTTTGCTCATCAAACAGAATGAGACATCTAATTACTCATTTACTGCCTAGGGGTGCCTGATTATCTAGAGAAGGGGTTGAAAAACTTTCTCTTATATGACAGTAGTAAATACTTTAGCCTTTGTGGGTCAACTGGTCTCTGTTGCAACTCCTCAACTCTGCTGTACAACAGCATGAAAGCCACCAAAGACAATACACAATGAATGAATGTGCCTGTGGGCCAATAAAACTTGCATTTGAATTTTATATAATTTTTATGTGTTGTAAAAAACCTTTTTCTGCCACTTGTAAACATAAAATCCATTTTTAGCTCATGGGCTGTACAGAAGCAAATGGCGAGCTGTTTTGGGCTGTAGTTGGCCAACTCCTAATCCAGAGGAGGGCTGGTAGAGTCAGTCAGATGTGCACATAAACCTTTGCTCGCAGCTTACTACATGATGTTGGGCAATATATTTAATCTCTGAACCTCACTTTTACAATGGGGACATTTACATCGACATTGTAGAGTAGGGTTGTTGTGAAGATTAGATAGTTCATGCTCTTCATTCGTCATCATTAGTGTGGTTTGTGGAGCTGCTATTTGGTGCTCACAGTCCATTCATGCCATTAAAAGGGAACTGACAGGTTTTGCAGCCATTGGGACTTCCACGGGCAAGGTAAAATGATTTCTAGGCAAAAGACAGTGAGAGAACTCCTGAGGCTTTGCAGATTATCCACCATACTTGAATTAAATGTAAGAATTTTGATAGAGTGCTGTCAGCAATCCAGCCATGAACCAGATTGTTACTAGTGATTCTTCCCAGTGCACAGCAGGGATTAGCCACAGGGGCATAGATGTTGGAAGGATGGGAGAAAGAAACAGAAAAATGGAGAATTTTAACTTCATTATATGATGGTGTTTAAGTGGTGGGATTATGGGTGATATTTAATTTCTTGGTGTGTTAATTTCTCTTCAAATAAATTGTTAAAATGATGCTACAGAAGAGGACTTAAAAAGTAGAAATACTGTCATAACAGATTGAGTACCGTGTTATAAAGTATGCAAGACCATTTAAAAGCATAAAAAAAAATTCGAAAGTGTTCAAAGCCATTTGGCTATCACTTTCAGTTTTCATCTCAAATGTCACCTCTCATTAGAGAATTTTCTCGATCTAAAATATCCAAAACAAGGGCGCCTGGGTGGTTCAGTCGGTTAAGCATCTACCTTTAGCTCAGGTCATGATCTTGGGGTCCTGAGATGGAGCCCCACGTTTAGCTCCCTGCTTAGCAGGGAATCTGTCTCTCCCTCTCTCTCTGCCCTCCCCCTCCTCATGTGGGCACACACGCTCTCTAAAATTTTAAAATAAAGTGAAATAAAATAAAATATCCAAAACAGCTATCAACCTCCGTTCTTCATTATTGTGTCTCATTGCCCTATTTCTTTTCTTCATAGTACTTATTATTGCCAGATATTAATTGTTTACCTGCTTATTGTCTACCTTCCTTTCTCTAGAATGTGAGTTTTCTGGGAGGCACCCTCCTTGTCTCCTTGCAACTCAAAATGGCCTTCCTTTGGCTGACAGGCTGCTCCCTCCTTTACTGGACAAGGAAGAAAGTAAAGCATCAGTGTTCTAGAAGGTCAGACTGCTATCGCAGCTGCTGCTGAGCTGGCAGCCTTCTTGGTTCCTGACTGTATTCATTTCTTCCCCCTGCTAACTTTTAAGGAGGAGGGAACATCTGGAAATTGTCTTGGCCACAGAAAATTAAAAAAGCACTTACACTCAAGGCAGATGGTACTATCAAGTAACAACATCTGGAGATGAAAATCTAGCTGACAACAGGGTAATTGTCAAAATATTTAAAGACTGCCCAAGTTGTTCATTTCACATTGTTTCTTCATCCCTGCCGAATTTATGATTTGGTCAGCACATATTGATTGGCTTCCCCATGGAGACAATGGACTCCACTTATTCATTGGAAATGGGAGCTGGCATCAGCCCTACATCCTGTCTGTAGGTACAAAATGGATGTTTGCCTGAAAAGCCTTTTGAAGATCCCCACACCTTCAGAAAGAAAATGTTTTTACGATAGTAGACTTCAGTGAGTATCTTTAGCAATGGACGTGCTGGAAGCCCTAATCTGCTTTTCTTCTGAAGGGATGTATCTTATCTTTAAAATCATCTCCAAATGTCTTGTAAATATCTTGGGAATGAGGCAGAATGGTGAAAAATACAAAACATTTTACTTTGGAAGGCTTTGCCTTGCTGACCAAAGCATTTGGTTGCTGAAGTAGGAGAAGGAAGACTGTCCCAGGTTAAGCTCTTAATATAGATTAGCTCTTAGGTAATAGATGGATCCTAGTTGCTTTTCAGCAGAAGACACATCATTTATTACATTTTGACCTTTACACATTTTGGGGCTGTTGATGCTTTTCTAGTGCCTATAACCTGATTAGTGTTTTTGCTCAGATAAAATCAGTCTATATTTTATCTGCTCTTTCTTCAAAATGAGAAATATCTTCTAGAATCTCAAAGCCATTCTTGTCCCAGGAGGAAGTCGGTCTTCAATCAAGAGAAAACTATGTAGGAAGTTGATCTTTTAAGGCTGACTAATGACACTGGTTTAGACCATTTTTTCCCTCTATGACCAGGGCAAGCAAGACAAGCTTAAAAATGGAGTTATTGTAATATCTCTGGGAAAAGTCTTAATTTATATATATTCTAGCTGCTAAAGCCTAGAAAATGATGTTTCCCTTTCAGACTGGATTTAGCTAAGTAAGCAACACTTTAAGAACCAAAGTCAGGTTCTTTAGGGTCAGACTAATTGAGCCTAAAGTAGTGTCACCTTTTATGACTTTACTTATGGTCTTATCATCCACAAAGCTTCTCTTCTTGTATTACGAGGTATGACTTCAAAAGGTTGTATTAATGTTATGCATTTTTCTACAGGAATTTACCTTTCTTTATAGACATCTCTGAAGCTGCATGTTTCCCCCTAAGCTTCACTTTTCTGACTTGATACATAGAAAGCTGAAACTCTGAGAAATCCAGTTTGTACAACCTCATGGTCCAAAGAGTCTCAGACCTAAATTTTAGAGCTCTTGGCTCCAGGGTGTACCCACACTCCCTACCTTTCATGTGGCACCAGTACTTTAGTACATCTCCCTGTTTTCTCTTTTTCTCTGAAAGAATAGTTTCCCCTTGAAAAATATGAAGCTAAAACTTATGCTTCCCATGTTAATATTGCTCATATTTTTAAAAAAACCCTCAATTCAATTTTTCTATTTCTAATACTCTGTGATTTAAAATGGTATTTTCTTTTATTTTGATATAAATAATGATGGAGGGACGCTTTAAAAATTCCAATGGCTCAGGACACCTGGGTAGCTCAGTCTGTTAAGCATCTGTCTCTTGATCTCAACTCAGATCTTGGTCTTGGGGTTGTGAGTTCAAGCCCCATGTTGGGTTCCATGGGTGTGGAGCCTATTTTTAAAAAATTAAATAAATTTTAAAATTGCCAAGAGCTCAATGAGGTTTGATAAGACCCACAGGAAAGTGAAGAACTAGAATCAAGAGCACTTGAGTAAAGCTGAGAGTCACTCAAGTCTGCTCCATCTGTCACATGGGGACCAGTTGAGTCTACAACTACCAGCTTGAAGGAGGTTGGCCAATTCCTGGGACATATGGGAAAATGGAATGTGATATCTTCACGACTTATGGTTGTAGGGTCACAATTCCCTTTCTCTGTGTCATGTGAGAACTCCTAGCTGAATAATTCACTTATAAAATGATCAGACATTGGAGAAACTGTTGGATGATGATAGGGACAAACACAAAACGACTGCATAAAGAAACTCCTCAGCCCAGATCCTATGGGAACCTCTTGCTATACAACTTCTATTTCCATGTTTGCAAGTTAAAAGTTATAAGAATCAGCAAATCAGATAAACTGCAAACCTCACACTTCAATAACTATCAATTATAGAACAAAAGAATGAATATTATGAAAAAACAAAAAAGAAAATTTGGGAAAATAGAAAATTTTAAGAAAAGGAAAATATGCACTTTTTTAAAAATTAAAGATTTTATTTATTTGACAGAGAGAGACACAGCAAGAAAGGGAACACAAGCAGGTAGAGTGGGAGAGGGAGAAGCGGGACCCTGGGATCATGACCTGAGCTGAGGGCAGACACTTAATAACAGCCGCCCAGGCGCCCTGGAAAATATGCACTTTGAATAACCTCATGGATAGTTTCTATAGAAGTTTCTAAAGAGCTAAAAATGGAATTAGGTGATATATCTTGGAAGTCACTCAGAAGAGAGCACAGAGAGGGAAAGGAACGGAAAATATGAAGGAGAAGCTGAGAGATATTGAAGATAACATGAGGTATTTCAATATAATTACACAAAAACAAAATGCAAAGAATGTTAGAGAGGCAGTATTTGAAATCGTGATAGTAGAGAACTTCTCAGAATTGAGAAAAATTCAATTAGTCTTGAGATCAAAGTAGCATTACAATTCTGAAATAGGAAAACAGTTTTACACCCAGATATATCATAATGCAAATGTAAAACTGCAAAGACAGAAAGAATTTTATTTTTATGTTTAAAGATTTTATTTATTTATTTGGCAGAGAGAGACAGCCAGCGAGAGAGGGAACACAAGCAGGGGGAGTGGGAGAGGAAGAAGCAGGCTCCTGCTGGAGGAGCCTGATGTGGGGCTCCAACCCAGAGCACAGGGATCACGCCCTGAGCCGAAGGCAGACACTTAACGCCTGCGCCACCCAGGCGCCCCAGAAAGAATTTTAAAAAGCCTCACAAAGACATCACCTGTGAAATCCCAATAATCAGACTGAAAAAAAATTATTCAACATAAAAAGATATTCCATAGAACCATAAAATAGGTTCTGGATTATGAAGGAGAATAATATCTGTCTACAACTCTGTACTCAGCTAAATCATCACTAAGCAGTGAGAGTAAAATGACATTTTTAAACCATAAATATTGAAAAGATACTACTTACAGACCATTCCCAAATCAAAACAAAATAAATGACAAAAGCTAGTGATGGATGCATTTTACTAAAAAGGAAATTAAACCCACAAGATGCCATATAATGCAAAAAGTAAGGGTGAAAAAGACAATGGTAAACATGTTGGTAATACTAAATAAATATTAGCTATAAAAATAATGACATTAATTTGGGAGAGACATTTAAAGCAAAAGAGAATCAAACTCCTAAGCAGGAANNNNGATGATAGAGGTAGGTGTTCAGAGTTATAGCATGCTAATTTTCTTGTTTTGTTGGGGAAGAAAGTGGAGATATTGATTGACTTAAATCTTACATAGATAAGCATATAGAAAAATTAAGAATAGTCATTGAAAGGATAGTTATAGAATATATAAACTTTAGTGGAAAAATTAGAAAAAGATGATGGAGAAGTAAACATCATTTACAGTATGCCTCCAGAGGTGAAGCGATATGAAGTAGACAGAAGTATATTTATATGAAGTAATGTTGCCCCAAAGTGTTGAACTATGTGCACTTAGTCCTTAGAGATAATTTCCAGTTTACAGGAAACAGAGGGATAGAAAAACTAGTTAAATGATGTAACAGTGAAAATGAAGCAAACAGAATGTAAGCCATTCTATGGAAAAACTGACTTGTCTTGAGGGAAGATAGGCATGAAAAGAGAAAAAAAAAGATTACTCTAGATTTAAAAGCCATAAAAAATATATGTAATGCGTGAATCTTGTTTTGATCCTCATTTGAATAAACAAATTGTAAAAAACATCAAACAAACAAAAAACCTAACCCCCCAAAAACATTTTAAAGACTATTGGTAAATTTGAAAGTAAACTGGAATCAGATAAGACCAACAAATTAGTGTTAATTTTGTTGTACACCTGAAGCTAATATAATGTTGTATGTCAGTTATACCTCAATCAAGAAAAAGGAGATATCCACCTCTTAATTTTACCTTTGAACTGGAGTCGTATGAAATTGAACTAAGTGATTTGAGATTTTGAATTTTTAGGAGAAAATTTATTTTAAATAAATTTATGTGATATCAAAAAAGAGCCAGTTTAATAATTTTTATATCATATAAAATATAATGTGACACAAAAATGCTAATAATGATAGAGATATAATCTAATGATAACAATTGACTGAGGAAGCTATAGCCATCATAAATCTGTATGCATTAAACAACATAGCCTCCAAACCTATAAAACAACAACTGGCAGAATTACAAGAAGAAATTCAAAACTCTGTTGCCCAAAGAAAGGTTGTAATACATGCATTTCTGAAACTTACAAGTCACAGAAACACATTACGAAGGATATTTAAGATTTTAGTAACAGATTTAACAAACTGCTGACAGAGATATATAATTTCTACCCTCAACATATACATATATATGTATATAGGTTTTAAATACACAAAGTATAATTATAAAAATTGGTTACAAAAGTAAATTTCAGGGGCACCTGGGTGGCACAGCGGTTAAGCGTCTGCCTTCGGCTCAGGGCGTGATCCCGGCGTTCTGGGATCGAGCCCCACATAAGGCTCCTCTGCTATGAGCCTGCTTCTCCCTCTCCCACTCCCCCTGCTTGTGTTCCCTCTCTCGCTGGCTGTCTCTATCTCTGTCGAATAAATAAATAAAATCTTAAATTAAAAAAAGTAAATTTCAATGATACTCTAAGAATCTGTGTCATACACACCATGCTTCCTGAACACAAAGTAATAAAATTAGAAACAAATAACAGAAAGACAGTAGAAATCCATGTATTTGGACACTAAACTATACTTGTAAATATTCATGTGTTTATAAAATTACAATGGGAAGTTTAAAATATTTAGAATGTAATAAAATAACAAATTACATATCAAAATTTGTGGGATATAGCTAAAGAAATAATTGAAATGATTAACAAAAATTCAAAGCTGAATATTTGAGATACTCATCAATTGATAAAAAATATAAGTTTTTAGTAAAATAGGTTGTCAAGATTGATTCAAGGGAAATAAAGCCGGATTTATCAAATAACCATGAAAGAGACTGAATTGGAGTATAAATCTCCTTCTTCCACCTTTGTCTAAGGCTTCCAACTACAGAGGGTGTTATTTCATCAAGGCTTCAAGCATAATCCCCTTCTAATGTAATTGTTTCAGGGGGAAAGCTTTCCAACTAATTTTAAGCTCATATCAGCTTGTTACCAAAACTGGACACACTGTGTACAAAAAAGAGAAACTGATTTATACAGAGACTGAAAAACCTAGATATCAGTGAATCATATCTAGCCGTATATAAAACATAACCTAACCACATAAAATTTATCCCAAGAATGCAAGATAGTTTAACTGTAGAAAATCTATTAGTGGTACATCAATAATTGAAGGAGAAAAAACAATGATCATCTTCAAAGATGCTGATAAAATTTACAAATATTCATGATTAAAAATTCTTAGCAACGTAGGAAGAACTTCCTTTACTTGAAAAAAGATTTTTAAAAACTTGAACATATGAAAACGTTGTAATTAATTCAAACAATTTAGAAGAATTTCCATTAAAATCAAGAACAAAATAAAGATGCACCTATAATTATTACTATTCATTCATCAGTATCCTGGTGGTCTTATCTAATGCAGTAGAGTAAAAAAAATAAATTGCCAGTGTAAGATTTGGAAAGGAAGAGAGAAGACTGTCATATGTGCAGCTGGTAAATTGTTTGGTTAATAAATCTAGCAGGATGTATTGATAATGTGTTGAAACTAATTAAGAAAGTTCAGCAAATTTCCTAGATCCAGAGCAATTTTTTAAAAATCAGCAGTCTCCCAAAACTCCAGGAATAACCAATTCAAAAATATAATGAAATTTAAAATGACCTTAGTCATAATAATAAGAACACTAGCAATATTTTTTAGCAACTTTGGGCAAGATCTTTAGCAAGAAAATTATATAATTTATTGAAGGGCATACACAGCCCTGAATATATGGCAAGATATAATATATTCATAAATGGGAAGAATTACTGTTTAGAAATTGTAAAACTATTGTAAAAATTAAAAGAGGTGTGTGTTTGTGTGTGTGTGTATAGAATTTGACAAGTAGTTCTCATGATTCATATGGATGAGTCAAAGTTCAAGAATAACGTACATAATTTTAAAGACAAAAAGGAGAGGCACCTTGATGTACCAATTATCAAAGTTTTATTTTTATTTTATTAAGTATTTTAATTATGGTATAGTTAACATACAGTGTTATACTAGTTTCAGTTGTACAACATAGTGATTCAACAATTCTATACGCTACTCTGTGCTCATAATGATACAGATGCTCTTTAATCCCCATTCCCTATTGCACCCATACCCCTACCCACCTCCCCTCTGGTAACCATCAGTTTTTTCTCTATAATTAAGAGTCTGTTTCTTACTTTCTCTCCTTTTTTCTTTGCTCCATTGTTTTGTTTTTTAAATTCCACATATGAGTAAAATCATATGGTTTTTGTCTTTCTCGGACTGACTTATTTTGCTTAGCATTATACTCTCTAGCTCCATCCATGTTGCAAATTCACCCATTCTTTATTACAGGTGAATAATATTCCACATCTTTATATCCATTCATCTATTGATGGACACTTAGGCTGCTTCCATAATTTGGCTATTGCAAATAATGCTGCAATAAACACAGGGGTGCATGGATCCCTTTGAGTTAGTGTTTTTGCATTTTTTGGGTAAATATCCAGTAGCGTGAATACTGAATTGTAGGATAGTTCTATTTTTAACTTTTTGAGGAGCCTCCGTCGTTATGCTTTCCACAGTGGCTGCAGCAGTTTGCATTCCCACAAACAGTGTACAAGTGTTCCTTTTTCTCCACATCCTTCCCAATACTTGTTTTTTATTTTAGCCATTCTGACAGGTGGGGTGTGGTATCTCATTGCGGTTTTGAGTCGCATTTCCCTGATGATGAGTGATGTTGAACATCTTTTCATGTGTCTATTGGCCATCTGTTATTTCTTCTTTGGAGAAATGTCCATTCATGTTTTCTGCCCAATTTTTTTTATTGGATTATTTGTTTTTTTGGGTGTTGAGTTGTAGCAGTTCTTTATATATTTTGGATACTAACCCTTTATCAGATATATCATTTGTGAATATCTTCTCCCATTCAGTAGGTTGCCTTTTGGTTGTGTTGATTGCTTCCTTTGCTATTCAGAAGCCTTTTATTTTGATGTAGTCCTAATAGCTTATTTTTGCTTTTATTTCCCTTGCCTCAGGAGACATATTTAGAAAAATCTTGCTACAGCAGATGTCAGAGAAATTACTGCCTGTGGTCTCTTCTAGAATTTTTATGGTTTCAGGTCTCACATTTAGGTCTTTAATCCATTTTGAATTTATTTTTGTGTGTGGTGAAAGAAAGTGGTCCAGTTTCATTCTTTTGTCTGTTGCTGTCTTGTTTTCCCAATTCCATTTGTTGAAGAGAGTGTCTTTTTCCCATTATATATTCATTCCTCCTTTGTTGAAGATTAATTGACCCTATAGTTGTGGGTTCATTTCTAGGTTTTCTATTTTGTTCTGTTGATCTATGTATCTATTTTTGTGTTGTTACCATACTGTTTTCATTAGTATAGTTTTTAAATATAACTTGAAGTCTAGAATTGTAATACCTCCAGTTTTTTGTTTTTGTTTTTTTTTAATTTTCAAGGTTGCTTCAGCTGTTCGGGTTCTTCTGTGGTTCCACCGAAATTTAGGATTGTTGTCCTAGCTCTGGAAAAATGCTGTTGGTATTTTGGTAGGGATTACATTGAATGTGTAGATGTCTTTGGGTAGTATAGACATTTTACCAATATTTATTCTTTCAATCCATGAGCATAGAATGTTTTCCCATTTCTTTCTGTTCAATTTCTTTCATCAATGTTTTATAGTTTTCAGAGGTTTTAACCTCTTTGGTTAAGTTTATTCTTAGATATTTAATTATTTTTGGTGCAGTTGTAAATGGGATTGTTTTCTTAATTTCACTTTCTGCTGCTTCACTATTAGTGTGTAGAAATAGAACAAATTTCTGTACATTGCCAAATATCAAAGTTTTTAAAAAGATGTAATTAAGACAATGTGGTATTGGTGAAATGTTATGGAAATTGATCAAAGAAACAAGATAGAGAAGCCAGAAATACATCCCTGCATATGTGGGAACTTTGTAGTAAGAGAGAAGCCATTGCACATCATTGCCAAAAATTGACATGTACTGAAAGTTGAATGAATAAAAAGATCGCTAAATAAGAAAAATAAAACTTTTGGGATAAAAAGAGAATACTGTTATAAGTATAGTACTGGGAATGGTATTTTAACCAGACCTTTAAAAGGCAGAATTCAGAAGGAAATATTGATGCATTTGACTAGATTGAAACTTTAATAGTATGTATGACAAAAGATAACATAAACAATTTAAAAGCAAAACTAGACTAGTATATATGTATGAAGAACATATATATCTGAGAAAGGAAACAGTTCCAGAATGTGTAAAGAACTCTAAGAATAAGAAAAAAAAAAAACTGCTGAAAGATGTGAATCTTACAGATAAATTTCAAAAACCTGGCTTTGAATGAAAAGAGCAATATACAGAATGACAACTTGTAATGTTAATTATATAAAATTAAAATAATCCCCCCAAACTTATAAATCATTCATGATTCACATATAAATTGAAAGCATAAACACAAGGACTTGATAGCCACACATCTACTTCAGAAGAGCAGTGTTGTGGAGGAAAGGAGCTAGGTAAATAAATCTAGGTAGAGTCACAGGGCATAATTTAGCTGAATTCATAAATTTTAACCTGGAAAAGATAAAAGATTTGAAGCAAAAAGAAAAAAAAAGGAGGTTGAAAACTGGCACTACTTCTGAATTAATAAAATGTTAATATATGGCTATGTTTGAAAAGTAATAATACAAAGGCAACTTTGAAATCTTTGATTCTGAAATTTGATCTGCAGCCACATCTCAAAACCAGCCAGGCGACTTGTAACCTACAGGGCACGTGTTGCTTATTTCTCTTGGCTCAGATCTCTACCTCTGAGAAGTATGTCTGAACTTTTCTTTGTTGGGGCTAAACCAGCCTGTATCGTTCTCATGAAACCAGGGCAAAAGGTGGGAATGCCTCTTATTAGTAGTTAGGAGTGTGTGAAGCCAGAGAATCTGTGTCGATAGTATTAAAAGACAAGTGTATGAATGGCATTGTGGAAGTGGACAAAACACAGTCCGTGTACCTGTGTACTACAGCATTCTATGAGAGTGGTGTAGGGTCAAAGTTGAAAAAGAATGTGCAAACCTATTATACACTGAAAAAGAAAAGCCTGGGATGGGTATAGAGAGCCAAAGAAGTTCTCCAGTAGCTAGAAGCAAGAGCTGGAGGTGGGAGTTTGAGATGGAGATCCCAAATAGTACTGGATTTCAGCTCTGTCTCTATCTGGTGGCATGGTGCATGGGACTGGATCCATTTACAGGGTCTGGGGTAGAATGAATACCTCTTCTTCCTGGCCCTCTATCCTGTGAGTGGGATCAAGGCTGAAATTTTTCCAAGTTTGCTTAGTTACAGGATTTCAAGGATTTAAACCATTCTAGCATGTTCTGGAAGCAGAAGGCAGGTTTCCTTTCTGGTCCTTCCAGCTGACATCCTCTCTGGAACTAGTCATGATGTTTGTGAGACTCTAGTATTTCTTTCATGACTTTCTCAGAGGTATCATCTAACATGGATAGGGCCAAATGCTGGTCTGAGGGGTAGAAACTTTTGTTGGGTAGGGGCAGGTGCAACAAGATTTGGTGAAAGATTAAAGTGGAACAAGTGAAGTTGTCATTTGAATTGAAAAGCTATGGGTTTGCCAACTTAAGCTACCTGAAACAGCTACAGCCCAGGAAGTGGTGTGATTGTCTCATTTGGATGTGAACTCTTAGCCCTGGTTGCCAGATACCTTAAACTATCATGGCACTGCCTACAGGGCAGTATTCTGGTTACCATCAGTTTTTTTTGGTGTGGTCCTTTTTGGGGTGTACAACCAGATATACATTTTTTTGTTAGGAATGATTTTATTTTGCTTGGTTATGATGGAAGAGACTTGACCAGGATAGTCGTTGGGTTGTGATGGGGAAGGTCTGCCTTGAGGATGCCCTTTATCTTTCATTCTCAGGAGAAGTTTTGGGTGGAATCAGTCTCTGAAGAGGTGTGTGCAGAGTTGCTGACTTCCGCTCCAACTCCCCACTCCGGGCAGGCCTAGAACTCTAAGGTGGTGGAAATATAGGAAGAACAATCCTAGCCCTGGCTCCAGGAACCGACTGAATGAGTACCTGCCCTTTCTAGATCTTGCTCTTGATTTTAAGGATTTTCTTCTAAGCATTGAGCCTGGAAGAGAACTAGTGAAACATTGAGAGCGTATCACTATGTGACCTATTGCTTGACCTTGACACCGATCAGACTCAGCAGCAACAAGGGGTACGCAGAACCTGGAAGCTCTTCCTACACCCCAGGTGCAAGGGAACCTTTCTATAGTTAGGTCAGGATCCTTCTTCACTTTGACATCATTCTTGGTCTGGTAACAGAAGCTCCTCCCAGACCTTCCTCCAAAAGGCAGCTAACTATGTGGGCCTGCCTCTAAGAACTCTCTATTTGTATGTTGTTCTATTCCAATGCCATTCCCATAAGGTCAGTATCCTATTGTTATGACTACCGGAAATGGAATATACCTAGAGTTCTTTAGCTTTATCAGGTCATCGTATTGTCACTAAAGTGATGCCCCCTTCTTCCTCCATTTTGTCTCTTCCACCATCGGGTCTGGCTCACTTAAACAATCTCTTCTATATTTAGTAATTTAATGTCTATTTCTTTTAGCTAGACTTATTCCCTTTCCCAGATTCTCTTTCAGATCAAAATTCCACCCTTACAACATCTACTCACCTTTTATAAGTGTTTTCCTAAATTTTACTGTATGAAAAAGATCCTATTTGTAATTTTCTCCCCCATCTGTTTCTCTTGTTTCGTTTTTCTTTTGTATTACTTAGCAGCTTGGATATGTTATTATCAGGAATAGCTGCATCCCCTATTAGTAAAACTCCCCACACTAAACAGTGTAAACTTGCAGCCCATCATCCTTTCTTTCCAGGGTAATCTCCTTTTAACCAGGCCCAGGTGTTGAATTCGGAAATAACATTGTCCCACTGCCAGAGAGAGCTGTGACCTATTTCCTCATCCCATTGTTCCAAGGGTTGCCACGTTACCGTGGTCCTTTGTGATTCACTGGCTCCTCTAATTATAACTTTATGCTATTCTTATTATAGGCACCAGAGCTCAGGGAAGTTCTCCATCTGCCACATCCTAGGTATTTCTTCCATTAGGGACCACTTCTGTGGAAACACAGATGTGGGGACACGCAGATTCCAAGGAGGGCTGTTCTCTACAGCCCTGTTTAGACCAAGAGAATTTCACATGCGGTTTTCAAATGTGTCCTTCCTGGGGTAATTTAAGACCTGTCATTCAAAATCGTTATTCTAATTTTTAAAATATTATGATTTTTTCCAACAGGAGGACTTCTTTCCCTCTCCAGTGTAAGTCACATTGCAACACATTCCTGTTTGTTGGTCTCATAACCAGATTGTATGTTATCCCACTGGATTTCTTGCCATTTCTCTATAATTCTGGGTTTGATTCCAGACAACTCATCATGTGCTCTTTATGAACATGACCCCAAAGCCCTATAGACATCAGTCCCTAATGACTCTCACAGCTTCGCAGACCACGTAGCCAGAGTACAATTTACTTCAACAATCAGGGGCAGCCTGGGCCACCATGGTTCACTTACAGAAAACACAGCAAAAGCCAAACACAGCACCCACTCTGAGATTCTCTTTACCCTGGATGTCACCACCATGGGCAGGGTAGTGACAACAGATTTCAATTTTAATTGCTCATCAGAATCAAAGTTTGCCAAAACCAGAGGAGAAGTTAATAGATTAAAAAAAAAATCTAATCTTGAATACATTTTCGATATAAGGTGAAATTCCCCTTTAACCTCCATCCCCAATCCTAGTCCCTCAGTAGCTCCCCAGTTTTGGTCATCAATATTTTTACTTTTTTCCTGTATATTTCCAGACCTTTGTCTATACATTTGCATACATAAGCATATTACCTATAAATAATATCATTCTGCATTTTACTGCTCTTTTCTTGAACTTAATAACATGTTGTCTTAGTTTGCTGGGGCTGCATAATAAATAGGGGGTTTAAACAGTAAAAATTTATTTTCTCACAGTTCTGGAGGCTAGCGGTGCAGAGGCATCTACAGTGGTTTTTGTCTGTTTGTTTTTCCTTTTGAGGCTTCTCCCGTTGCCTTGCAGATGGCAACCTTCTTTCTGTGTCCTAACATGTCCCTTCCTTTGTGCCTAGCATCCCTGGGGGGTCTCTGTGTGCCCTAATTTCCTCTTCTTATTAGGACACCAGTTAGATTGGATTAGGACCCACCCTAACAGCCTCATTTTAAGTTAATCACCTCTTTTAAAGTCTCTATCTGCAAATACAGTGACATTCCGAGGTACTAGGTGTTAGAACTTGAACATAGGAATTTGGGTGGGTGTTAGTGGCATGATTTAACCCTTAACACATGCCTTTGCTGATCTTTCCACTATATATAGGTGATGTTAGTTATAATGAGATCTAGGTAATAGAAATCACCAAGTAATTATGGCTTTAAAATATAAAAACATACCTCTCTTTCCTGTTTAAAAAGTGGAGACTGTTTAAAAACAGTCAACTTTAGCTTAGCATTGCATGGGGTCAGAGATTCAGCCACCTTCCAGCTTGCTGCTGCATTGTACCTGTCATTCCTTCTCAGTGTCAACTCATGATCCAAGATGGCTCCTGGAAAGCCAGACATTTTGCCTGAATTTGCAGTCAACTGGAAGGAAGAATCTTAAGAACAACTCCCTGAAGTTATGGACATCGTTTGTACCGGTACCCTTGGCTAGAACTTAGTCATATTACATACCAAACTGCATGTGAGACTGGGAAATATTATCTTTTAGGTGTGATGGGCACATTTCCAGCTAAGATCTAGCAGGTCTGCTACTGATAAAGAAGGTAAGAACAGTCAGTAAGGGGATGCCTGGGTGGCTCAGTTCATGATCCTAGAATCCTGGGATCAAGCCCTGCATCGAGCTCCTTGCTCAGTGGGGAGCCTGCTTCTCCCTTTGCCTGCTGCTCCCCCTGCTTGTGTGTGCTCTCTGACAAATAAATAAATAAAATCTTTAAAAAAAAAAGAACAGTCAATAAGGGAATATTAATAATAAAATATATCTTTTTTAAAAAATTTGAATGTGGGGTGGTTTCAGGGATCCCTTCTTGAGAAGAAAGTAGCTGGAGCACAGAAGAGGGGGATGAATTCCTAGTATTTGTTGTGAATTCCAGAAATTTCTGGCCATTCTTGATTTCCTACTGTGTCAGAAATCTCCCATTTGCTCTTCTAAATCCACTGTCTGCCCTTCTCACTCTGCCTGGGGAGGGTGCCTGTATGGATAGTACATATGAGATTCTTTGCCCTCTGGCTTCCTAAAAGGAAGCCCTCACAGAATCAGAGAGAAGGTGAAGAGTGAGGTCAGGGATTTATTGGCTCTTGGCTCTCTCTTATATGGTGGCCTAGGCTGTCTGTGTGCCATGAATAAAGATCACTGCACTTTTCAAGGCTGCCTTTTCTACATAGTTCTTTCCCCCTATCCCCCACAACCCCCACCCCCACATTGCCCTGGCCCTCTGGCCCTTTAGGCCTGTGAGTGGAATATGCTCTTCCACTATGTCTACCCTGTGTGGTTTCTTTATACTTCACCCATACCTGTGTAAATACATAAAACATTACCCAAATTTGAGTGGACCAAGTGATTCCTGTCAAGACCCTGACTAATAGAAATACTGAGGTTTGAGGTGTCAGTTCTCTAGAATCCCAATACCAACCTTACTTTGTGCTGTGTGAGATTTCCACTTGGTTCTTGTCATCCATTTGGGCAACTCGTTTCACCTCTATGGGGTTCAGTTTGTTCACCTCCAAAATAAGGAACTGTCTAGACCAGGAATTCTCAAACTTGGGTGTCCACCATAATCACTTGGAGGATGTGGAAAAACACAGATGGATGGACTGTACCTCCAAAGTTTCTGAGTCAGTTGGTCTAGGGTAGGGCCAAGAATTTATATTTTTAACCAGTTCCCAGAGGATGCTCATGCCGCTGGTGCAAGGACCTTACTTTGTGGAACAGTGGTCTAGAAGATGATCTCTAGGCTTAATCTGTATCAGTATTCAGTGACCTACTATCAACATGCCAGTGTGGCAGAGCTCCATTTTATTGTTCTTGTGGACGAAATGATCCTACTGGTTGTCTTTTGGAAGAATCCTTCTGGTAATAGTGACCACAAATACTGGGCTATGGCCATCTAAATAAACTGGTCATCATATTGAATTATTCAGTGAATAATAGAAACTAGGTCAAGGATCCCCACTTGAAGAAGTTCAATTCCAGGTCTGGTTTTAAAGCACAAGTTCAAGGGTTTCCTATGTATGCAGTTCCTCAGCAGATTGCAATATGCCAATGTTTTCATTTGTCTCTCATTTTATATTTGACTTGCCTCTGAATTCTATTGTTGGTCGAAAGAATCAGAGAGTGAAAGAATATGTTTCCTAAATAATTATTTTGTTGAACTTTGTTAGACTTACTGGAGCCTTTATAAGACAGTGTGTCTTTATTTGCAGGTAGAAAGTTAGGAGAAGGTTTTTGGGATAAGATCCAGAAGAGAAAAAGAACAATGAAATATAATTGTACAGTTTCTCTCTTTCTCATTGGTAATTCATTGGAACAAAATAGGAAGAAATATTTTGGGGCTATAGGTAAAGAAGCAGACTAATAAATACAGAGCAGATACACAATAAACACAGTAGGTTGGTTTTCCTTCCACAGTACTGATCGGCACACAGGACGATCAACAACATAAACTCTATGTTTATAACATAAACTGTATGTTTATAACATACACATAACATAAACATAACACATGTTTATAAGCCCATAAATAAGTGCATATAAAATGGATATACACGTATACATATATATGTCGTATAACTGGCAATGTACTCTTTTAGAACTTTGTATAAACAAAAACAAAGCCCATTTAATTCAGCTGATGAGAATTGTTGTAGTGTCCATTCATGGTTCATTCTACCTTGTATTTAGATTAATGTAGGTGCCAGTAATTCTTATGGCTAGGATACGCCAAATAAATGGTCCCAGAGGCGGTATGTACCTGAGAGCAGCCTGCCCAGGGCAGGCTATGTTAATAGCCAAGTGACTACATTATGGGCCAGTAAATGTTGTTTATAGAAGCCATGAAGAGGTGCCTTGACTTAAGAAGAAGAAGAAAAAAATAGTCAAAAGCCATGGCTAGACCGGGCATGGGAGGTCATGGTCAAGGTAGCATGAGAGAGAGTTGAAAAGAAGCTGTTTCCTCAACAGCTGATGAAGCCCTTACTCTGACATTTTTCTCACCTGACACTCTTCATCATGGCTGGATCCCATGTGGGTGGACTTTTGTCCTGGATTGGTTGCACCTGACAATTGGACATGTCTTAGCCATATGCTAGAGTCTAAGTCTCTAGACTGAGATCTGCATCTATTTTTTCTTCTCTGCCCTATTATGACATCTGTTATGCTATCATATCCTTTTTTTTAAATTAATGTTACTTGGGACATGATTTATATTCCTAGGTATATTTCCAAGATTTTTTTGGTAAAGATTTTATTTATTTGACAGAGAGAGAGAGAGAGAGAGAGAGAGCACAACAGCAGAGGGAGAGGGATAGGGAGAAGGAGACTCCCTGCTGAGCAAGCAGCCCAGTGCGGGACTTGATCCCAGGACCCTGGGGTCATGACCTGAGCCGAAGGCAGACGCTTAACCAACTGAGCCACCAGGCACCCCCCCCCCGCGCCCAAAATTCTTGAGGGCAAATATTATTTCATTCATCTGTATTTTCTTCAACTCAGGTAGCATAAAACATTGCTACTAATAGATGCTTAGTAAATGACTGACAAATTAACAAATGGCCTTGGGTTGTTGAAATTTCTCCACCATCTTGGGACAGATCAAAAATTATAGTGGGAACCAGTGTCTATTGAGCACCTACTCCGTGTCATGTGGTATACTAAGTGCTTAACAAGTATTCGGTCATTTAATTTGTGCTGTAGATTCATTTTAAAATGGTTATTTCCACATTTTGATGGGGAGACTAAAGCTTGACAAAAAGGTAAATTTTTAAAAGTTATACTAAGTTACACTCTTTTATGTTAATATATCTAGACCTGCCTCATTTTTAAAAAATCAGCAATATAGTATTACTTATGTGTGTTTTGCCATTCCCATAGAAGGATGCTAAGATTGTTTTCAGGTTGGAACTGGGACTAGGATTTGAACCTAGGAGTCTCTGACTTTTAAGAATCTGTTCTAAACCAACCTGCTGTGGCTTTCTCGTTTTCTTTGGGAAAGTTCTAACTTTATTTCTTTTAGTGTGACAGGTGCAATTTATTTATTTATTTATTTTAAATTCAATTAGCCAACATACATCATTAGTTTCAAATGTAGAGTCCAATAATTCATCAGTTGTATATAACAGCCAGGGCTCATTACATCATGTGCCCTCCTTAATGCCCATCCCCCAATTACCCCATTCCCCCACCCAACTCCCCTCCAGAAACCCTCAGTTTTTTCCTAGAGTTAAGAGTCTCCCATGGTTTTTCTCCCCCTCTGATGACTTCCCATTCACTTTTCCCTCTCTTCCCCTGTGATCCTCTGCACTGTTTCTTATATTCCACATATGAGTGACACCATATGATAATTTTCTTTCTCTGACTTATTTTGCTTAGCATAATACCCTCCAGTTCCATCCAAGTTGATGTAAATGGTAAGTATTAATCCTTTCTGATGGTTGAGTAATACTCCATTGTATATATGGGCCACATCTTTTTTATCCATTCATCTGTTGATGGACATCTGGGCTCTTTCCACAGTTTCTCTATTGTGGACATTGCTGCTATAAACACTGGGGTGCAGGTGCCCCTTCGGATCACTATATTTGTATCTTTGGGGTAAATCCCTAGTAGTGCAATTTCTGGGTCAGAGGGTAGCTCTACTTTTAACTTCTTGAGGAACCTCCATACTGTTTTCTAGAGTGGCTGTAGCAGCTTGCATTCCCACCAACAGTGTAAGAAAGTTCCCCTTTCTCCACATCCTCGCCAACATCTGTCATTTCCTGACTTGTTAATTTTAGCCATTCTGAATGGTGTATGACAGGTGCATTCTCTTCCATTCTTTATTCCCTACTATTTTAGTACAGTACTTAAAAACATGTTGAGGAGTACCCAAGGGTGTATTGTGAAAAGATGCTCACTAAAGAGTTTTTATAAAAGCAAATAGTTAGAAACAACCTAAGTATCTATCAGTGGAGAATGGCGAAACAAATACTAAACTTCTCAAGGAATACTATACAGCTGATCAAAAAAATTGAGGCAGGTCTATTTGTACTACCATAGAAAGTTCCAGTTCTCGTTGTTCAGTGAGCAAGAACAAATATTCTGAAAGGTGTGTATGATATCATTCAATTTATGAAACACAAACACCACAAAAATGTATGTGCTCTAATGTGTATATTCTAGAGACAAGGGATTGGAGAAAGCAGGCAAACTGTAAGGAAGTGGGAGGAGCCAGGTTTGGAGCTCAAGGCCAAAGAGTTGTTTAGGCATTTTTATAAGGTTCTAATTTTTTTAGCAAAGAGAAGGTTTTCAAATGTTACTGTTATTTATTTAAAATAGAATAGGAGAACGTACAAGCTTTGTCAAAGTTTTGTTAATGAGCATGTTTACCAAGGAGACATTAGGGTCCGTATTAGCAGGAATTAATGAAGGCAGATATTGACTGAGTCAGAGTTTCCGTTCTGAATCAGGTTGACCCTTCGAAAAGGATCCCAATCTTTTTTTTTTTTTAAGATTTTATTTATTTATTTGACAGAGATAGAGACAGCCAGCGAGAGAGGGAACACAAGCAGGGGGAGTGGGAGAGGAAGAAGCAGGCTCATAGCAGAGGAGCCTGACGTGGGGCTCGATCCCATAACGCCGGGATCACGCCCTGAGCCGAAGGCAGACGCTTAACGATGCACCACCCAGGTGCCCCAAGGATCCCAATCTTGCATCCTTAGGTTGAAATAGCCAAAGGAAGTGAAAGAAAAGGCAGCTTTCCTTTGCCAAACAACACAGATTTGTCATTCATAAGCATATATTCCTCTCCTTGGAGACTTAGTAACCCAACAGAACAGATGAGTGTTATTAGGAAACTCAGAATATTCATTCGTGATATTCTCTGTGCCTAGTGTCCTAGTTTTACCATTTGGACAGACTCATGCTAGAGAGGTGGTTCTTTGTTGTTGTTGTTTTGTTTTGTTTCTTATCTATTTATTTGACAGAGAGAGATAGAGAGCCAGAGAGCACAAGGGGGAGGTGGGGGTCAGAGGGAGGAGGAGAAGCAGGCTCCCCACTGAGCAGGGAGACTGACGTGGGGACTCAATCCCAGGACTCTGGGATCATGAGCTGAGCTGAAGGCAGATGTTTAAAAGCCACCCAAGTGCCCCCCTTTTTTGTTTTTTTTTTTTGCTTAGTTTTTAATAAAAAGAAATATGTTACTTTAAGCATATGTTTCCTTTAATTGTCAGATGAATTTCCTGGTTATGCGCTGGCTTCTCTCTTTGGCTAAGATCTGTCACATTCTGTAGTGCTTCTGGAAATTTTTATCTAATTTTTCATCTGCTCCAATTTACATTTCCCAAAGCTTATTTCTCTAATTGATTTTTGGTGTGATTTTTGCACCTCTGTGATTTTTGTACTAGTTTTTCCTGGAGTGCCTGTTAGGAATATTGGCCAAGATGTCTCACAAAGAATTGAATAAAAAACAAACACATTTATTGACTGAGCACAGCCTTTTATCACTTCAGCCCAATTGCCCAGCAGTCCTACTTGGCATTTAGAACCACCTGATGATTCAAAGCCCCTTTGAGGTGAGCTGAAATCATTAAAACAAATATAAATCTCTCTGGGCATTTTTCACCATGGTTTTCTTAATTATACTGTATAGTTCCAACCCCCGCTTGAGACCTCACCTCTAGATGCAAGTTTTCAAGCAAAATCTAACTTAACATTGCCTTTGTTTGAGAAGAAGGAGGCTGCCGACGTTGGAAGACTCTTTCTGCACAGCCGAGGTGATGCCATCTCCAGCTGTGAGTTTTTGCAAGTCTTCCACATTTCCCTTTGCAACACTATCCTTCATTTCATGTTGGCTCTGCTGTGTGAAAATCGAAGCAGGCAAACACCACAGGATTCTAATAAGTTTCTCAGTTTTGCAAGCGGTGTGACTTTTCCTACCGTGGAACAGGATCACAAAGTGAAACTATAAACCATAAACAGCACCTCCAAAATCTGTAAATCTCTGCAATATAAACTTCAGTTCCAGAAGGCTCCAGAAGCAAGCCCACTTGGGTGCTTCCTCTCCTGCTGCTTTTTTTTTTTTTTTTTCCTCTCCTGCTTCTTTATTTTGGAGAAGATGAATGTATTCCTTTTTGTTCAGTCTTACTCGCTAAGAAGGCTATTGAATTTCAGGGAGAGAAAATATTTTGGTAGTGTATGATGGAAGATTGACTTTACCTGTATGCATGTTTAGGCTCCTACCGCATGGACCAGAATTGGAGGAGCTGAAAGTAAATATTCACAGAAGGATTTTGACCCCTTTTTCTCTTCTTAGGATTTACAGGGCTTATGGGATTTAGGCAGATGAGTCAACGAAATGAATGTGGAGCAAAATATACGGTGTATGATAGATGTGCTCGGAGAGTTTTCCCCCAGAAGAGCAGACTCATGCAACTCTTAGCTTATAAAAGAGGTAGATTCAATGATCACTGACTTAGTTGAAGTTCAAAGAAATGCTATTTATTTAGGGAATGAAAAGAGATGCAAAAATATGTAATGGAACCAGATGTGTGGATTCTGGGAGTTCATGCAGAATGTATAAAATATCTAAAAATATATCGATAAGAATATCACCATTGGGAAGAACAATGAACTCACGCTAAGCAGTCTCAACCAGCACTTACATGAAAATGGTAGAAATTTATTTTGGAGGGGCACCTGGGTGGCTCAGTCGGTTAAGCATCTGCCTTCAGATCAGGTCATGATCCCGGGGTCCTGGGATTGAGCCCCACTTCAGTCTTCTCCCTCTGCCTCTGCCCCTCTCCCCGCTTGTGCTCTTTCTGTCTCTCCTCTCTTGCAAATAAATAAATAAGATTTTTATTTTATTTTATTTATTATTTTTTTATTGTGATATGTTAGTCACCTTACAGTACATCACTAGTTACTAATAAGATCTTTTAAAAAATTTTATTTTGGAGATAGAAGCAACTAAGAGGGTCTGCTAACGGTCACCTTCTTCTCCACCAGTCACAGCATCTTTCAGGCACCCTCGTATTTTTTTTTCCCAGATTTTACTTATGCATTTGAGAGAGAGAGAGAGAGAGAGATTGACAGAGCACAAGCAAGGGGAGAGGCAGAGGGAAAAGCAGACTCTCTGCTGAGCTGGGAGCCCGACGTGGGGCTCGATCTCAGGACCAGGAGATCATGACCTGAGCTGAAGGCAGATGCTTAACCATCTGAGCCGCCCAGGCACCCCCACCCTTGGTATTTTGAACTTATTTCCTTACTACCTATATTAGTCAGCTCAGGCTGCTATCACCGAATATCACAGATTGGATGGCTTAAACAACAGGCATTGACTTCTCCCAGTTCTGAACTTCGAAGACTAAGATCAAGGTGCCATCTGATTCAGTTCCCGGTGAGGGATCTACCCTTCTCCTTGCTTATTCTGCTCCAGAATCATTGCTCCAGACTCACTGGTCTCATTATTATTCCCTGAATACTCCACGCTAGTTTTGCCCCAGGGACTTTGCACTTGCTCTCCTCTCCATCTGCATGCTCTTGAGCTTGGCTTGTTCTCTCATTTTTTTCATTTCCATTCAAATGCCATCTCTTCAGTCCTCCTTGATCACTCTGTCTCTGTATTCCTCCATTATTCTCTAGCTCCTTTTCCTAATTTATTTTTTCCTATATAGTATAGATCATATCCTGATAATTATTACTTATTCATACATTTATTGTCTGTTTCTCCTATTAGAACGTTAACTCCATGAGAGCAGAGTTTTTGTCCTATTCAGCACAGTATTCTCAGGATCTAGGAGAGTATGTGGCACTGTTGTAGGAAGGAAGGAAGGAAGGAAGGAAGGAAGGAAGGAAGGAAGGAAGGAAGGAAGGCAGGCAAGCACATCTGCAGCTTACTTAGAATGACAGGTGATCTGATCTGATAAACAGCTTCTGGTTGAAATTACGGTAATTCTGGTGATTAAGGAAAAGGGAGTTCTCTGTTAAGAGACTCTTTCTTGGATTTTGTGAAAGACTCGAGAAAATAATCTTTCCTCAAATGGGGTTTCTCGCTACACAGAAAATAGCAAATGAATTTAATTGGCAAAGTATTTTGCATGTAATTACATATTTCTTTCAAATAATAAAAGAAAATTCTTTGAACCTCTTGTTTTCCTGTGGCTTCTACCTTGCCGTATATCTCTGCATAATGTCCTGTGTTCAGGGGTGGTTCCTAGGTGGGTTTGGTGGCACGCCATGGTGCTGCCACTGCAGAAGACATGAAGCCATCCAAGGAGAGTTCACGTCATCAAGTTTGTCATCTGGCTGGGGAGACAAGACTTTCCCTTGCAGCATCTAAGACAGTGGCGTTAAGAGTCAAAATGAATACTGTAGTTTAAAAATACTGTAGGGATTCAGAGAAAGTGATGCAGGTAGCCCAGAGAGGAAAGAAAGCCTTGTAAGGAAGGCAGGGTTTGCCCCATGCCATGAAAGAAAGATGAGATTTTGCTGGCACAGAGACCTGGGGAGGAGGGACAGCATGACTCAGTTGCGAAGGCGGAAATGCCTGGTGAGTCCGAGGGACCAGGAGAGCAAGGTACTCTGTCTTTGGCCGTGGCAACAGGGTTGAAGCAATTGCTTCTCTGGGCCCTTTAGAAATACCACTTCTCATGGTGGACTTTGCCATCTAATTTCCTTTTCAAATTTTGTTGTTAAGTTGGAGCTTTTCTTGTCTTAGACACTTTTTGCCTTTGAGCAAAGGCACCGTCTGTAAATCACAGGACCCTCCCTTTTCTAGGTGTAGATGGAGCACTTTCTTGTCTCAGGGATGTGACTTTGGCCTCCATCATCCATATTGGAACTTCACTGCCAGTGGCGGAAAAAGTGGAAGATACCAGCTTTCTGAATCCCTTTCAAAACTAGCTCAGTGAGGGAGGTCACCCGGTGTGGGATGGGATGGGGCAATGGCATCTCTCATGATTAAAGTTATAGGGAGCCCTGACATTAAGGACATCTCAGGAGCTCCTGCCATTCTGCGATTCAGCCTCATAAAAGGACTGAAGCCAGCTGGGTAACAGATGTTCCCTGAATTAAAAAATAGTATCCCCTGCCGATTTGCGGTTTCATCTTTTCAGGGAAGCGCGGAGAACGATTATTTATTTATTTTTAAAGCAAAATCACTAAGCCTGCAGGTTGTCATCTGGGACACAAGTTGGATGATTTAAGAGTAATTTCGGCTTCAGTGATGATGTTGGAACCCATAAAGTGGCTTTGAGTCCAGATTTACGGCTGGGATTAGGAGGTTCGTGGTCCTCTGTCATATATCCTGATTTCAGCTCTACTTCTTCACCCAGGGAAGGATTTCCGCTTATGGGGGCATCTTCGTACTCACAGTTCGCTTCCCAGCTGCCCGGAAAGAGGAGAGTGACGCCCAGGAAAATCTGGCTCCTTTGGGGAGTCCCAAATGTCATCAAAGAAGGCAGGGGACAGGGATTTGAGAGATCACATAAAAGACACTGTCTCTCCTCATCTGCACACATCAGGGGCAAGCTCTTACCTTGAAAACATCGCTTTGCATATTAATCCTGACGCAGGTATGGGGCCTTACCCTGGGGCAAAAGGAACAGCAAGGAAGAGCCAAGAACAGGTAGAATTCCATTTACCTTCACTGTAAAAAGTTATTGCAGAAATCATCAATTTTGGGAGAAAGGTATTTTAATCAAACGAGTCTTTCAGAAGGGGACAGAAGGGAATTGGGAATTTCATGCTGAGATCCTTTCCTCTTTCTCAAACATTTTTCCTTCTCTATTTCTCATGACACTGTGTTATCCCAGTTCACTTCCTGCTTCTGCCTCCTTGTCTCAGCCTCCGCTTTCTCGTCTGGCTCCCAGGGAACAGGTGCTTCTAAAGACCCATGCGGGGAATCTTCCATTCTCTTCCCCTCCTCTGGTTCTCTGCCTTGGTTCTCTTACCTTCATCCATATCCTCAGCTGTCATCAGCACATGGATGAAGCCCTGAACTTTATGCTCCCCAATCCTGAGATCCTATCATTTGTCCATCAATTTGCAAATCAAAACTCATGCCTTTTGCCCTCTCTTAACCTTCGGATGTGTGCTTACCCTGGCCTGGTGGACATCTCTACTGGGAGGACCCCCTATAACTATGCCTTTTCATGTTTGCTAATCAATTTCCAGGCTTGTGGTGGGCAGCTCGCTGATACTGTTGCATTGACATATTGTGCTTGATGGGGGCACCACTTCCTGTTTTTTGAGTTTATAATTTGATTTTGAATACGCTTTCCCCTGCTCACCAAAGTCTCCATCAGTCCTTGACATTTATCCCTGCCAGTTAGCTCTTTCTGCTACATGCCTGTCCCTGAAGACATTTGAGCTTGGGACTCCAGCCATAGAGGCCTTCTTGATTTTTCTTTCTCCCTGCCTGCTTTATTCTTTCCCCATCACCCTATCTAAGCAGTTACCAAGGCTGATTTATACTGTCTCCTCAGTGTCCCCCCAGCCTGTGCCCCCCTTTCCTTTCCTCCTATACCCGAACATCTACAGTAGGACCCCAGCTCTGCTCCGCTCACCTGTGGTTAATCAGTCTGAAAGCTGCCTCAGATGGTGCCAATGCCCGGATCTAACATTCTGAATTGGCTTCACATTCTGACTGAATTAAGTCAGTCTGCTTCATCCTGGCCCGAGAAAAAGTACATGGAATCCCCCCATTCACTTGTCCATTTGTCTATTTTTAAATTCATCTCATTCTTTTTTTTTTTTAAAGATTTATTTATGAGAGAGAAAGAGAGGAAGAGAGAGAGGAAGAGAGGACATGAGCAGGGGGAGGGGCAGAGGGAGAGGGAGAGAATCCCAAGCAGATTCCCTGCTGAGCATGGAGCCCGAGTCCGACGTGCGGCTTGATCTCATGACCAGGAGATCATGACTTGAGTGGAAACCAAGAGTTGGGTGCTCAACCAAGTGAGACACCCGAATGCCCCAAACTCATCTCATTCTTAAGCTTATTCTGTGAGCAGATTGTTCACAGTTCCCTGAGCATAGCCTAAACTCTTCTGCCTCCGTCCCTTTGCTTTGATCTTCCCGGTCCAGCTGTGTCTGTTGATATTCTGTCTGTTCTTTAAAGCAGACAGGAGTGTGTAGGATCAAAGCAGACAAAAGAAAGGAATGAAGCAGGCCTGGGATTGGTCCAACAGGGAGTGGTGGGGACTGTAGCAAAGTGGAGAGCTGTGTTGGTTTCCATTCCACTCTAGGTAATTATTGCCAGGCTGGCACATGGACCCAGAATTTTCACATCATCTTGTTTTGCAACAGAAGCCAGAATTCCAGATATTAACAAGCAATATTCCAAAGTTTCAGTGTTGGGAACAAATTTACATAAAATATTTTTAAGATATCACAGGAGCTGAGCAGAATCCATGGGCCCCATTTAGCCAGCAGGTATGCACTGGCAATGCAGAATCCAGCCATATCTGAAGCATTCCCTGATTCTCCCTTCTCATGCATCCTCCCTTCTCACTTTGACACCACATAGCCCTTTGCCTATCTAGCACCGTGGCACTTATTTGCTTTGTATGTAGGTGGTCGCTTACCAAGCAACCTCCTTGAAAACTGAGTCTGTATCTTGCTCAACTCTGTCTCAGCCAGAAATTGGAATGATGTTTTGCATATATTAGGCCTGTGTTAGTAGGTACATTTTTAAATGAACTATATAGTGGTAACCTTGCATTATATATTTCTGATAATTGGGACCTAATAATGGGCCAGACTGTACCTATTAGGTGATGAAAATGTATATCAACTTCCTAATCCTTGCCCCCACCCCACCACCAATATTTTGTACT
Source organism: Ursus maritimus (assembly GCF_017311325.1). Classification (NCBI taxonomy): domain Eukaryota; kingdom Metazoa; phylum Chordata; class Mammalia; order Carnivora; family Ursidae; genus Ursus; species Ursus maritimus. The sequence continues at coordinate 41,238,835 of NW_024424453.1, forward strand.
TGGTTTTTCATAGCCCAGGAATGCCCCCTTACTCTAGGTAGGAATTCTCCTACTTAGAACATACTTCCCATTCATTTTCCCCCCCAGGTCTATGAATTTTTTCCAGTACATTTAGATTCTGGTCTCCTATATAGGAAAAGTAGTTTAAAATTTCCATTGTTAAGCTTTATCATTGTAGAGAGGGCAAATTTACCTATTTCTCCCGCTTTTCCAAAGTTTGCCGTACGTACTTTTGCTTTTATGAATGACCTATGTAAGTACTCGTTTTTGCTAATGCAGAGAAATCTGAAGAGGATTTTTGCTGATGGCAATGAAGTGTGATAGAGGCAAGAGTGGCTTTGCCCAATTCCTTCCCTGGGAGCTGCACTCAGGGTCTCAGCATCAAGCCACCATAGCTTTGGGCTGTGTCTGTGAGCATCTGTGCTTAATCTGGATTTATTTTATGCATCTGTTAGCAAGATGTGTTCTAAGATATCAGAAGAGCTTAACATAGGTGATTTTTGGGGTCTGGGAATGCTCAAAAAAGTTTCCACATAAATTAATGGTAACTGCAACTTCGCTTTATGCCATTTCTGCTTATGAAAGGTTTCACAGGAATGCTCTAACTTTTGGGTAGTGGGGGGGCGGAGAGGGAACCTGTGTGATTTCTGGTGGGGAATAAAAAGGGTTTAAGGACAGTGTCCTATGAAACAGTCTTAATATATGTTTCTTATTATAGACTTAGGTTTAGGATCTTTTTTCCCTGTTAGCTTTGAATGTTTAATGCATTTGATGATCCCGAAACTCAGAACTGGAGGTATTTTGAGGTGAAACTAGTAAGAATCCATTTTCTGCTTCTTTTGCTCTGTTTTTCATGAAATGAAAAATGAGAATATAAGGTCAAACTTGAGTGCTTTGTATTAACATTAAGATTTGGTAAAATCTCACATCTTCTAACGTACAGAAAAATAAAAGGGAAGATTTCCGTGGCAAAGGGAAAAAAAAGCAACAGATGAAGGATGCTGTCCCTGCCGGCTGAATGACTGCACGCAGCCACTGAACCCCATTTTCTGCAGCCTGCCAAAACTGAGAAATGGAAATGCCACACAAGCCAACGAGCTTGCTTGGGCTGTGAAATTCCACACGGTTACCCCAATGCGGAGGGTAACAGCTGAGAGAAACCTGAAAATAATGAATGTGATTGATTACACTTGGGAAACATAACAAGACTTGTTGAAACCAGTATAAAAATAACATCACGTATAACAGTCCCAGAAATAATCACAGTGTTGAGCCCAGGTCACATTGCGTGAAATAACTCAGGTATTTCTGATTAATGTGGTCTCCGGGCTGCATTTGCTAGGAAGTCTTGCCGTGTGTGTGTGTGTGTGTGTGTGTGTGTGTGTGTTATGTATGTGTGCATGCACTGTGTGTGCTTCTTAGGGATTCAGTTGCTTTGGTTGGCAAGCAGAAAGCTAGAGCCTCTAACTGATTTATAGAGTATTTCCTTCTCCTAATTGACGCAGCACAGTACAAATCCCATTTTGTGAATGTGGAGGCTTTTGCATAAATATCAAGTGCCATGGATCTTTTGGTGAAGGTCAAATTTTGTTTCTTTTACATTTTACAGCCCCTCCCCCATCTCCCAGAGTACTTTGCAAAGGTCAGATTTTTAACATACAGTTCTTTTTTTCTTTTCTTTTCACCCATAGCTGCCTCCTTCCGAACTAGGCTCTTTTGCTTCAAGAGGATTTCATGTAGATTTCTTCCAATGGACAGATTTGTTGCAAACATTCCTAGTCATGTTGCTTTCATTGTGTCAAGGCGGAATAACCAGGTATCAGAAACTTTGAGGTTTCAGGGAATCGAGGCAGTGAAAACAGTCTTTTTTAGGGTACTCCTGACAGCGTAAATGACCTTGAACAGTCTTCCGTTGTCAGGTTACACCATTCAGAGGCAGAGATACAAGGTAAAGTGGGGGTAAGTGCTGCCGTTGAAAACGTGAGCTCAGACCAGCACACTGACCCTTTCACTCACCTTCATTTGCCAGAGCAAATCACACAGCCAATTCCAACATCCACGAGGCTGGGAAGTCTGTCTTGCCTCCAGCAGCGGGAAGAGCAGAGTCACATGACAGAGGGAATGGCTACAGGATGGGGCAAATCAGTGTGGCCAATCATTCAATCTACCATAAAGAGAATATGAAGTAATGGTATCAAGAGGGGGAATTAATGCAAGGCGAGCAACGGTCTTCAGTGAAATAGCGGCCCCGTTTATAATTTGTCCTGGGTATTGGGAGTGTTTGTAAAGGTCTCTACATACAAGATTGTGGGTATCAAAAGAAGTTCTGGGTGACTTTTGGCGTGCATGCGTGTACCTGTGGAGAACTGCTTCTCAGGTTGGACAGTGGGAAGTGATCCTGGACTTGCCCTTTCTGTCTTTGGAAAAGGGAAGGCTGAGGTTGTTCTTCTGGTGTTGCGGAAGGCCGAGGCTCGGTATCAAGCAGGCAAGCACTGCTGAGAAATGTGCTCATGCCATCTGGATGCTTTTTGATATAGTTTGCACCCTTCAAGGTTGCTTTGGTATTCATTTTAGCTCTTTTTTTTTATAGTAATTTTTTATTATGTTAGTCACCATACAGCACATCCCTAGTTTTTGATGTCAAGTTCCATGATTCATTACTTGCATATAACACCCAGTGCACCATGCAATACGTGCCCTCCTTAATACCCATTTTAGCTCTTATTTGCAACATGATGGTGGAATTATAAGGAGGATTACACCGTGGGCACCCACATCCTTTATGGATGTTTGAGTTATCTATTACTGTGTAACAAATTACCCCAAAACTTACTGCAAAAAACAGCTATGTATTAATGCCCACGGATTCTGTGGGCCAGGAATTCAGATGGGAACATAAGGACAATTTGCCTCCATTCCATGGTGTCCGGGGCCTCAGATGGAAGATTCAAGGATAGGATGATTGACAACTGGGGGCTTGACTCCTCTTCTGTCACTCACGTGCTTGGTGGTTGTTGCTGGCTGTTGGCTGAGACCTTAACCCTTGAGAGCACTGGCTGGAATATCTACCCACTCCATCTCCATGTAAGCTAGGCATTCATTCCACACAGTGGCTGGGTTTCCAGGGTGAGCATCTCAAGACAGAGACCCAGGTGGGAGCCATATTGCCTTTGTCAACCCACCCTCTGAAGTTGACCGTATGGTGTCCCTTCCACCACATTCTACTTACTGAGGCAGTTACAAAGCCCTCCCAAGTTTCAAGGGGAGTGGAATAGATTTGAACTCTTGATGTCGACATAATGGAAGAACATTTGGAATCCAGAACATAGATGCAGCTGTTTTTAGAAAATACCGTTTGTCACAGTCTTACTGTCCGAATACAATAATACAGATCCCTTCCACATACTTCACCTTCCCTCAAAGGGCAGGCTAAAGTATGGAGGGTATGCTTCCTTCAAACTTCCCTGAGGTTTCATCTGCTTCTGGCATCAGACTCAGGCTGAGGCCCAGGGCCAGGGTTGGGCAGGGCATAATGCAGTCCAGGACCATGCTTACTTTTGGATCCACACCCAGGGACCCCCACTAAGGTTCTTGCATTAATCAGTCAGCATTTGGGGAGATACATCTAGCCTGGTCCAAACCAAGAGGGGCAGTCTGTCAAAATTCAACACAGGTTCCACGTGAGCTCAAGATCCAGACACCTTCAGCAGAGAACTGGAGTAAAAACTTGGTGCAGGGCAGAAACCAGCCGAGGGCAGGCCATATGTGTTAGGAGATAGTTAGAGAAGCTTAGGTCGTATGTTTTCATGGTTGCCGCAGGGACATGGTAGAGTGCTGGGCCTGTCAGATGCATGAGTGGTAGAGAATGTTCTCTGAAGCCAGGCCAGACTTGGGCTGGGAAGGCTCACGGCCAAGCACTTATGGGAAAGGGCAAGGCCTGAGCAAACAGGGCTGATGCTTTACTTATATTACTATCGATGGTAATTCTGTTCTGTTTTGTGGGCCTTTGAGTGGGCCTGATGGCTGTGTTATTACCCCAGTCTTTTAACTGAAGTTACTAGGTGAAAGTATACCTTCAAAATGCATTTAAGTATTTCTCCAACTCAGGCCCAACAGTAAAGATATTATTTCCCCTTCAAAAGTATACTCCGCTGTCAATTTTTCTTGACCCCAACAAGCCTCTAACTTATCGGTAGTTAAATATTCCCCAAATCAAAGCATCCCAGTCCACGAATTCAAGCAGGCAAGAAACACCACATTTCTTTTCTTCCTTTCAATTAACACGATAACCTCCTTCCTGGCTGGCGGGAAATTTAGCCTCAGTCCTTCGTGAGACTCCTCCTCCCCCTAGGGTCGTGCTAAAGCTTCAAGGTCTTCGGTGGTCCAAGCCATTGGGGGACTTCATTCTCTTGTATGCTTTGTCCCTACTCTCACTGTCCCCTAATGTCTCGTGGCTCTGCCACCCTTCCATTTTGTGGGCAAGGCAATTCTGACAATGCTGTGAGCCTCAGAGCTTAGGATATGGTCTTCCTGCAAGCATCGCAGAGATATACCCCTGAGGCTTTGCTGTCTGCCCGCCACCTATCAGGAAGGGCTCTCTCCCCACTGCTCAGCAGACCCTCCTCTGAGCACATCTCACTCTTTGTGATTTCTCTTCCTATCCCATTGCGCTGAAATCACCTCCTCCTTAGACTTTTGAAACTGAAAGCCAAGGCAGGAAGTGTGTTGCAAAATCTCTTCTTTCCAATTGGCTACATTCTTCTGCCTGCTTGACTGGAAAAGGAAAGGGGACGAGGCAGGGGGAAATAAAAATATTAATATTTTTAAAAAATCAAGGACTCCAAAGAAGAATCTAAGAACGGCTCTGTCAAGAGTGTCCTCCCTGCCATCAACTCATAGACAATGACAGTTTTTGTCCCCCATGTAGCAGGAATATTTTATCTCAGATCTGCTGTAGATGTGTCTTCTTGAGGCCAAAGGAAATGCTTGCAAGTACAGATTTGCATCTATAGAGAATTTCATGATTGCCTCTATTACAGAGGGGAGGTGGGATGGGGGTAGGTGGGCATTTTCAATGCCTTCATTAACCTGCAGTTGCTAGAGCTGGACGATTGCCTGAAGGGATAGTTTTACTTTATTTTATTTAAGTTTTCATGGCTGGTCAGATTCAAATTTTACTCCTTTTGTCTTAGCTGCCTTTTTTTCTTTTAGAGAAGAAAATTTTGCTTCCATGGGAAGTAGATGTATAGAATTATCTTTATAACTCCCCTCTCTTCATATATATATATATATAAATTTAATCATCCATAATATAATATATATTTATGTTGCTTCTATAATATTTCTATACTTCTGTAATATGATTTACTTAATTATAAATAAGTCTGTGATTATAAACTTCTATAAAATAAAACATTCAAATTATTATTATTTTTTAAAGATTTTATTTATTTACTGACAGAGAGAGAGAGCACAAGCAGGGGGGAGCAGGAGAGAGAGAAGCAGGGGCCCGATGCAGGACTTGATTCTAGGACCCCAGGATCATGACTTGAGCCAAAGGCAGATGCTTTACCAACTGAGCCACCCAGGTGCCCCTAAAACATTCAAATTATAGGTACGCAATTTTGTAGGCTCAATAACATTTCTCGGATAAGTTTCTTAAGGTGGCTTCTTAAGAACAGAGTTATCTCTTTCTATTCCATTTTCTCTTACAAAGAGATGCTATACTGTAGAATGTTCTGAGCCAGCCTGCCCAGGTTTTAATCCTCACTCTGCCACTTGCTAGCTCTGTGGTTTTGAAAAATTTGCTCAGCCTCTGTACTTCGGTTTTCTTTTCTACAAATTGGGAACCATGATAGCAGTTCCCGCCCCACTGGGGAGTGGTGATGGTGCGGTGAGTTCATGCACACATCGTGCTTAGAATGGTGCCTGGCCCATTTAGCAGGTGGTAACTATTATCCTTTGAACATCTCTGTTGTTTGATCTGTATTTTAAAATATATAAATATAACACAATGTTGGAGAAAACATATAAATAATTGCCTCACTCTTCTGCTGGAAACAAGCAAACACACCCAACAAACCCCAAGGGTCTCTCCTGAACCCAGCATGCAAAGTCTGTGGTCACGATTAGGACGCTCAGAGCGCTTCAGGGCCCCTGCTCAGCCCAGGCTCTGGCTCAGGCTCACGTCCACCTCCTCAACCCCACAGCTTCACCTCCATGCACACTCAGTCATTCCCCAAACACATCACCTATGTGACAGCTTTCTGCTTTTCTGACTGCTGCCCCTCCGTAGGAGACTACTGCTCACTTTGTCTGCCTCTTATTTTCATTTTTTAAGGATATATATATATATATATATATATAGCAATTCCTTTGTGAAGTCTTCTGTCTCCCCACATCAGAGGTAGTCACTCTCTTCTGTCATCAGCCCAGATAATACTGAAATGAACAAGCAAAACTCCAGAGTTGTGTTTTGACACTTATTTCCTCTATCTTGTTTTATAATTAGTTGTATATTTGTCCTTCTCATTCAGTTGGGGGCCACAATATCATTTTTCTATTGCGGTTTTTCCAATTTTTTCGTGTGAGAATTTTCGAACATATAGAAAAGTCAAAGGGATAGAGTGAAACCCACAAACACACCTTTTATCCAATATATGTTATCATGCGATCTCATTTACTTTATGTGACGTATATTTTATTTCCACTGAGCCATTTGAATGTAAATATCAGACATCAGGACCCTTTATTTACCCCTAACTACTTCAGCACACAGCTCTCAAAAACAAGGATGAACTCTCTCATAACCAGTGTGCCAAGATAGCACCTAAGAAAATCAATATTGAGCCTCTAATGCCACTTAATACACAGTCCCTAGTCAGTTGCCCAACTGAGCGAAGACCGTGTCTTCATTCCTATTTACATCATACTGGAGAATAGCATTTTCCTTTGAATTGAAGAATCTGGGTACTGCTGATGTCATTAGGAGTCATTTTCTTGCAGAAAGTAGCCACTTCTGTTCCACTTTGAGACTTGTTTCTCTAGGCCTTCTTAGCCTTGGCTTTGATCTTCTTTCTGCATCTCTCTCGGTTTCTGTCTTTCTCTGTCTTTCACTTAGAGATGGGGATTTTAGGGAGACTGCACTGCATTTTCTTTCTACTGGTACAGCAATCCAATTCACTTTTCAGAAAGTTCTAGTGTGTGTGTGTGTGTGTGTGTGTGTGTGTGTTGTAAAGTAATAGTCCTTCAGGTTGTGACAATACAATCAACTCTAATCTGGGAATTGGTTATTCAGCCTGTGGATTATACAGAGATTTTTCTTCTCTTGTTTCCTTCTGCCTGCCTCCAGGCTATTTCACTGCCTGGAGTATTTTTGCAACAGTGGAAATCAAAGGAAAGGAAACAGTGGGTATGCATTTCCTTCGTTTTTTTAGCAACTCTGGTCAAAGGGCTGGTAGTGATGGCGTCTCAGGCTGAGTTAGGTTTGTGGATTATGATTGAATTTTCCTTTCCCAGAATTTCCTTGTTGCCAGTAGTAAGAATAATTAAGAGTTACTTTTCATCAATAAAGTACATTAAGGAATTTGAAGAGTTTGTGTCAATAGAAGAAATGATTTTGATAAGAACTGCTGATCAGGAACTGATATTGTCACTAAGGGAACGAAATGGAGTCTGTCATGATTCAGAGATATCCTTCGTGTTTGATGTGTCCAACGCTAAATCCAGTTCCTTAATTAGGCTAATAATTCATTTCTCTGCCACCATTTTGCTTTTTTGTTTTCATGACTTTGTGACTTTGTATGAAGTGCTTTAAGCAAAATATCCAAAATATATTAGAATTATTGAAAACATATAATTATGTCTTCCTGGGTAGCTTACTGAAAATGGATTTTTTTTTGTTGCATTGTATTATTTGTAAAAGCAAAGGCTGCAATCAAGCTTTTACACCATGGGATCATTGACTCTAAAATTCCTGTCTTAGTTTACTAAAACATAAACCCTGAAATAAAAAGTACCAAAGTGCTTTGAGATCAATTTAGAGTCAGACAGTCCATCCCAGAAGAAATGCAGTCATTGTTGATCTTTATTCAGCTCAGAAAAGCAAAACGAAAGGCTAACATGACAGAAAAGGTAAATGACACTGGAAAGCAGCGTGAAAAATAAAGCCAAGATTTATTTCATCAAAGTATAGATATAGCTAAGTAAGCATCAAAGAATATATGCTTTATCATGCTAATCTGTTTGTTTTCTCTAGCTCTCTTTTCAAGGCATGAAAGTTAGCATTAGTTGGTTGGTAACATGTCCATTGTCTGCCTTCCTGTCCTGAGAGAAAGCCCGTGAAGGCAGAGACTGTCTTATCGGTCACCATGTCACCATGTCCCCAGTGCCTGGTAGCCAAGGGCCTGGCTCATAGCATGTGCTCACCAAGTGTCTGTGGAATAAATGGATTCCTGAATCTTGTGTAGCTAGATTTTTTTTTTTTATCTTAAAGCTCAATGATTAAATGAGCTTATGTTAGATTAGTTAAGATAGTTCTTAAGTATAACTCAGTTTTTGTTGTTGTTTTTCAAAACTTACTTTATTTTCCCTATTTCTGAGGTAATCTAGCAAGATGTTATTATGTTCAAAGCTCCCAGAGTTAGGTGTAAAATAGAAAGCAGGCGTCTCAGAAATCACCCCAAGATTCTTTTTTTTTTTTTAAGCGATGCTCTTTTTTTTTTTTTTTTTTTTTTAAGATTTTATTTATTTATTCGACAGAGATAGAGACAGCCAGCGAGGGAGGGAACATAAGCAGGGGGAGTGGGAGAGGAAGAAGCAGGCTCATAGCGGAGGAGCCTGATGTGGGGCTCGATCCCATAACGCCGGGATCACGCCCTGAGCCGAAGGCAGACGCTTAACTGCTGTGCCACCCAGGCGCCCCCCAAGATTCTTTTTTTAAAATAAATATTTTATTTATTTTTTTGAGAGAGAGAGAGAGAGCACGCGTGTGCCACACAAGAAGGGGAAAAGGGCAGAGGGAGAGGGAGAAACAGGCTCCCTGCTATGTGGGGCTCAATTCCAGGACCCTGGGATCATGACCTACGCTGAAGGCAGCCGCTTAACCGACTGAGCCACCCAGTCTCCCCCCAAGATTCCCCTTTAAAATGAAAACTGCTCATGGATATCCCTGTCATTCCAAACGTTAAAAGAAACAGTTGAAGCTCAAGAGAGAGGCGTTTCTGCCCAAATGTGTGCTTTGAGTTACTCTGAGTTGTGCTATTGTCTGTGTCTGCCATGTAGGAGGAAGGAGTAAGAAGTTGAGCATCTCGTGACCCGTGGGACACGGAGAAGTTCTCCACCTTTTCCGTAACTGGACCATAATGGGGCTTAATCGTTGTGTCTGCGGCACTTCCTCCATCAGCACACCCCTTGGGCTGTGATCGTGGTTTAAAACATGCTGCTGAAAAAATTGTAACAGGCGTTGGATTATCCAAGTGATAGATTCTCCCTACCTGTAGTTCTCACGATTAGAAAACAGCTGGGAAACCTGTGACGCGGATGCGTAGTTCAAGGTTATTGAGCACTGTTGTCTTTTCTCTGCTCCGTGAGCAGTCATAATATACTTTTTAATTCACAAAAAAAGGAAGTCTAGATTGTTTCTCTGAAGCCCTGTGTTAAGGACTCCAAAGAAGTGTATTAAGTTTTGAATGATAGTCATAAAAATAAAATATTTCATATGAGTTTTGCTTTGAATTTCTTACAAGAATATGGTTGGCCCTTTAAAAAATTCCATTTTCACCTAGGTAAACATTCAGCTTCGTTGACAGGAGCTGGTGATTTCTGGGGTCTCCCTCATCTTTGTTCATTTTAGCAGCTTCCTTATTCTTTCAGCAACGAACTATTCCGAGCTCTCACTGGTGGAGCTTGACCTTGCAAATGACAGAAATGAACTTAGTGGTTTTCCCAGGCTCTCAGTCTCACAGCTGAGGCTCATTGTGCACCTAAAGGAACATCAAATTGCTCCAGCTCCAGTGATGTATGATCCTGTGGAAGCCATTGGTCACAGGATCAATGAGGTCAACAGAAAAGGTATGGCTCCCCCAGTGTTTATTTTATTTTATTTTTTTACATTAAACCCAAGTAGTGCTTTGGAGATAAAAACGTCCCCTCCTAGATCTCCAGGGCCAAGGAAGCTCCAACAGAGAAAACTGGGCAGCATGAGACGGCATTCCCCTCCTACCCTCCAATTATACGATCTTTCTTTCTTCTCTGTTTCACTAAAACAGCACATCCCTTTAGATCTGAGTCTTTCAGGCTCTGAAATTTTGAACCAGGAAGAGAGCATACCATGCTGGGTTCGTAGCCCTTTGCTCTAAGAAACATCCAGCTTCCTCTGAAAGCAGGGAGGCAGTATGTGGACACTGTGGTTTACCTTCTTTCTCCCACCAAAGAAGATTCCTTTGTGTTTGTCTGCTAGATGCCTATACATCAGATAGGCTGCTTGCTGTCCAGGTCTGTGGAGGCCAAGCTGGTGATGTCTTGGTTTCATAAAGAAAAGGGCTCAGGTTTCTAATTCCACTCAGACCCTCGAGCAATGCATGGTTCAGGCAGATAAGCCTTAAGGATGACAAACAGGTGCCTGTTGCCCCAAGGGTGGGAAATAGGGAGAATGAGCATCAGAATGTCAGCTTCCCTGGCTTTCTTATGCATCTTTTTGATTTATTTATGCCGCAAGAACTTATCAATTCCTCCTCTGTGTCCAGCACTGAGCTCTGTTCCTTGTCAGTTCAGTTAAAGATGTTGAGCCCCATGAAACTCTTATCAGCTGTCTTCACCCACCTCCCATCTCCTCCACCAACATCAAGAAAAGTGCTCTGACTTTACTATCAGAAGAACCTGGGTTTGACTCCAGTTTCTGCCACTTCGGAATATCAGAGATACAGTTTGTGTGTTTTGCTCATCCTCCTTCCTAACAGTACATGATTTCCCTTGAGGGGGCATCTTCCCCTCTTTGTGATTGCTCTTGATGGGAATATAAATCTAGGTGTGCTGCCCTAGAGGGGAGGTGTGACTCAGGAGGCTGGAGCTGTCCTCCAGGAGTGAGGGGTGAGTAGGGGGTGGAGGTGAGGAGGCAGCTTACGTTTGTACGTGCTCTCTGTTCTCACTGCCCTACGTGGAATTTTGAGCAGGTCGTTACTTCAGATACGTTCCCTGTGATTCTGCTAGTGGACAGCTGGCTGCATTTCATTTCTGCCTCAATTATGTCTGTGGAGATGGATATTTTCACTTAACTAAAAAGCACTGGTCTCTTTCTTATTTTTGCTTTTCAATCAATGGAAATAATATCTTTTCGGTCTTGCTTAAGTGAGACGTGGCACATCATTCTCATCTTGTTTTAATTTTCCACTGTTCTTCTAGGCATAGTAAGTGCTAAAACTGCTTTTTTTCCTAGAGACAACTTCTCAAGGGGCACAGCCTCAGAGTTTATCACATGCACATTTGAACTAGCCTACCTGGATTCAAGTGCAGCTTTCCCCCCCCCCCCCAATTAGCTGTGTGACTTTAGGAAAGTAACATAACCTCTCTCTGCCTCAGTTTTCCCATCTCTAAAATAGGCTGGTAAAATAGTGCTACGTTGTGGAAATGGAGAGATGAAAAGCACAGTTAGACTTACATTAAGTGCTCAATGAATATATTTGCCAAGATTATATTTGTTGCAACCAACAGAAATGACTATTGTTTAACTTAAGAAAAAAGGAGGAATGGATTGGAAAGATCCCGGGGCATCCTCAGAATTTAAGGCAGAGCTGGTCACTTTGAGTGAAGAAACAGGGAGGGACCCTCAGAAGCAAGAGTTGTTGGACAATTCGTTTGGGCCCTGGCATGAAAGTGATGCCAGCTCCCCCAAGTCTGTAGGGCTCACGGCCCCTCCCTTCACATGTGCGACATCATAAATACCAAGCCACGGGAAAACTGCTGAAACCCCGGATACTTATCACACGGGGGAGACCATTTCAGGCCCAGATGCTGGTTTAGCCTTTTGAAAAAGCATGAACTTGGCATCTCTTTTCCTGCTTATCAAAAATGGAATCGGTGTTAGTAAAAGGCAAAGCCCAGGTCGAGCCTGGGGAGACAAGAGGCCTGCAAAGCCCTGGCTCCTTTTAGATCCTTACTCAAGGCAGACTCCGCAGAGAAACATGATTTTATGAGCCCTGAGATTATGGTAGGAAAATTCAGAAATCTGCAGATTGTCTTTGATCCTCAAGGCATTGACCAAACAGAAAGTTTCCTATCTTCTCCATGATACCGCTACGCGGTAGTGTCAAAATATCTTTGTTTTATATTGTGCTGTTTTAAACACAGTCTGTACTCTGGGGGTTGGAAATTTGGATGAAGGGGACAGATTTGTAAAAAATGTTCTGAATTGCTTTGGAGTTTATAAATAATCGAGTAGATCCTTTCAATGGGTGATTTGCCACTATAATTTAAAACCTTTGGGGGGGAAGCTTTTTGCAACAAAAGTACACTGAAGCAATATTTTATTACATATCACAGTAGTGGTCTATTGAGCTAAACACAATTTTCAAAAGTATAAAAATGTTCACTCTAGCAGGTGATGGTGATGGTAGCTGACACTCACTAGTGCATTACACACACTCATTCACTGAGTTCTTCCAACAAGCCTGTGAAGGAGTCACTGTTGTTTCTCCATTTTACAGGTCAGGGAACTCAAGCGCAGAGAGGCGAGTTAACTTATCCAAAATCACACAGGAAGTAAGTGGCAGGAATGGATAATTAACTTGGGTCATTTAAGGTCACAGCCTAGGCTCTCAGCCAGCACATTCCTCAGTAGTTTGTAGGCTGGGAACATCAGGTTCCAGACCGAGGAAGGAAGAGGACACAGAAACAAAATAAACAAAATAAACCTATGTAGTGCCCACCGTATGCCAATGTATACCATACGTACACTGTCTTATTTGTTCCTTCCAGGAAGCCTTTGATGACGGTAATATTATGCCTATTCCATACCTGTTAAAAGATAAACTGAGGCATATTAAACCTTTAAAGAATTTATTTGAACAAAAATCACCTTGAATCAGGCAGCGTCCATTCCAACAGATTGAACACAGCTGTACAAAATGAAAGACTTTAATAGGCAGGAGGGAGCAGGAACAAGGAAGTTATACTGGCAAAAAAGGCAGGTTGGTTATTGCAAAGGTCACTTTCCTTTAATGGATGGCAGGGGCCTCTCAGGCAGATGACTTAGCTAGTACTGATCAGGTGATTTCTGATTTACTGGTTTAAGATTCCATTTGTAGGGGGAGGGGGTGCCTGGGTGGCTCAGTCAGTTAAGCGCCCGACTCTTGATTTCGGCTCAGGTCATGATGTCCGGTTGTGGGATCGAGCCCCAGGTTGGGCTCCATGCTCAGCCCAGAGTCTGCTTGAGATTCTCTCTCTCTCTCTCCTTCTGCCCGTCCCCCTGCTCGTGTGCATGTTCTTTCTTGTCTCCAAATTAGTTAAAAAAAAAAAAAAAAGATTCCATTCATGGGAAAGCTGGAACTGTGATATAGTTAAGTTCCACTTTGGTGACGTGATGCTTAACATGAGGGACTCCATCTGGGGCCTCTTGTCTTGTTTTTAACAAGGGGGTAAACAAGAGCTGCCCTGTGTCATGCCATCAGTGGATGCAGGAAGTGCATGGGGCTGCTATTTAAACCCAGGCATTTTAGACCCCGCATCTTGGGCTTTCTTTAAAAAGCATATCCCCCAGTCTTCTAAAAAAAACCAAAAAACAAAAAAACAGGTCAAACTGTTTCTTCAACTCCTTTAAATGTCCTCCATATTATATTCGGAGGTATTTGTTATGTGTACTGTATCGACCTAATAAAAAAGGAAGGCTCTGAGAAGCAGAGTCTCGGAGGTGTGATTTAGAGATCAAGTCGGGGCAGAGGATCTGACATACTAGCTTCTCGTAATAGTTTCAGCCTGAATTTCTGAGAACTCTTACTCATAGATTGTGTATGGAATTAGATCTATCCACGGGGAGTTTTAGCCCCAACCACTGAACACACGAGTGAAGGCATTTGCCATTTCACTAGTAAAAGGAATGAAATTGTATCCTGACAAGATCTGTGCTCTAAAAAATGAGTTAAAAAAAATTTCTAAGTAATATAAAGTTGCTCATTTTCTTTAAAAACCCAAACAAGCTAATAAAACACTAAGGCTTGCATATGCACAGATGGTTCGGGAACCAAGGGTATGAGGCCTGCAGACTCGTGGAGGATTTGGTCTTGAGACACTGCCTCAATTCTCCTATCTGAAAAATGGGATCGTAATACTGGCTCATTTTATATGACAAAGATGAATGAATGGGATGCCATAATTCTCTACTATGTGAATTAAAATGTAAGGCATTTTGGAATAGACTATCTACTTCTAAAAATAGCCAAAGAAAATCTTTAAAAATGCTCAAAGTCAGCCATAGAAACAGTTTTTCCTGGGGCCCAGAATCTGGCATTTTTCTGACCAAGGACACTCTAAAATGGGGGCTACCTCAGTGTAAGGGGCTTGCATCTGGTTGTTCTGACAAGGCCATTTTATGCTCAGAGGTGTTTTCTAAACACTAAATAACATTATGAACAGGGGAGACTGAGTTGGGCTGGCTTCAGGGTTTTCTTGCGAGTGTCTCCATCACTGTGAGCAAGGCTTAGAAATGCTGCTGGCACCAACAGTGCCTGCAAACATCCTCTCTGATCTCACTTGATAATGTTTTTGTGTGAACTGAGATCCAAGCTCAAATAAAGGAGCATTAAGTGTACAAGAGAGTTAATGAGTCTAAGTAGGCCTCCTCCAAGTTAAGTCAACAAATAGACACCGGGGGAAATTTTAGAAAAAGACAGACACAGGCAAAGTAACATAGCTAGGGAAATGCAACAGAAGAGTCAAATAGATTTTAGTTTGTTCATTCTTTTATCTGTTAATTCCATTCATTGTTTTCAATAGCAGCTATTACATATCTATCGTACCACATGCTACAAATATCACATGTGGTACCTTATTTACCCTCCATAATTTATGAGGCAAGGAAGGTGAGTAGCATCACCTTATATGTAAGGAAGCAGGCTCAGAGAGGGGAAGAAACTCAGCCAAGGTCACAGAGCTAGTACGTGATAGAGTCTCGGTTTGCCTGCTGGACGAGTGCTTCAGTTTCAAAGCCACACCTATTCTGCTGGGCCAGCCTCAAACGTTTTAGTGTCAGAATTCTCTGGGGGAAGCTTCTTAAGGGAAGATTCTAGGGTTCCGCCTCTAGATATTTTGACTAGGTTGGTCTAGAGAGGGGGCTAGGGATCTCCTTGATTTGGATGACGTTCTTCCATGATTTCCTTTGATAAACATGGCCTAAATGATGTTGCCACTCGATAAATAGTAGTTCCTTTTGGAACAACTTGGAGATCATCCTCATGGTCAGTTTTGGTATCTTCACCTGAAAACTAAAATAATAAAATCCGCCTCAAGCCCTATTGGGAAAATGAAAGAAGATGCCGTATGGTAAACAGTGTGTCTGACATGTGGAAACTGCTTTGTAAATCATATTTTTCTTTCCCAGCAAAGCAGAAAGAACCAGAATTTTAACATTAATTGCTTCAAAGAGTTGCCAATTTATGAGGTGAATCACTTGCCTGACCGAAATCAGGGCTACTGGACAGAGAAGAGAGACAGGAATGGAGCTGGCCTAAGCAAGGAGTGGGGGGAATGCAAGTACGGTTAATCAGAGCAGCAGAATTAGTTGGGAAATAAACTAATCTTTATTGCTGAAGTCGCCCAGAGAAATCTCACAAGTGCCAACTTCACTGCTGGCCATTGTGTGACTGTGGTCAGGTCATTTCTCTCAGAACATCACTCTCTTCAGCTATAGAGCTGAGATATTAAAGCCTTCTGCATAGTATTGTCGTGAGGATGAAATGAATTAGGAGTACACCAAGAAAGGGGCCCTGGGTGGCTCAGTGGGTTAAGTGTCTGGCTCTTGGTTTCTCAGGTCATGAACTCAGGGTCGTGAGATCGAGCCCCGTGTTGGGCTCCATGCTCAGTGGGGAGTCTGCCTGAGAATTCTCTCTCTCTCTCTGCCCCTTTCCTGACCTGTGCTTGATCTCTTCCTCTCAAATAAATAAAATAAATAAATAAATAAATAAATAAATAAATAAATAAATAAATCTTTAAAACAAAGAGTATACCACAAAGTCAGCACAAAAGAAGAGTTATCTGGCACGTAGTAGAAGTCGAAATAGAAGCTCCGGACACTATAGTCATATTATGATTAGGAGAATTATTATTACTTCCATACCGTTGAACCTGAAGAAGAATACATTCCGTAATTTTTTATAGGAAACCCTGAGGCCAGAGGGGTAGCAGAACTTTTGGATTTTAGAAAAGTACTATGGTGCATAGATTGCCTATCATACAACACATTAGGGACTGGAAAGAACCCTGTAATCACACACACTCATCCTTCTGCAAGGAAATGGATGAATATTCACACTAAGTGGTAAAAGTAGCCTCATGTCAGGTTAGGTCAGGTTTTGCCATCAAATGCTTTACAAAAAGCTTTTAGTTTTTTATATCTTTTTGGATCTCAGAAAGGCACCTAGGGCGTTGTGGACCTAACATTTCCATTAACATTACTCTCCCAGGATGCCGCTTCCCAAATCTATAAAGTGAGCACAGCATTAGTAGCAAGTGTAATCTGATGTCCAAATTCAATACATCTTTTTAAAACTGGCGTTGGACAGATTACCAACCAATGGGATTAATTAGAGGATTAGATTGCACTATTCCTTCTTTCTCTTTTTTGCAAATTTTAAAAAGTGAAGTAAAATCAGAGAAAGTTTTGAAATCAGAGGGAAAAAAGTATCCCCGTTATGCAAACATTTTAAAACACAACTACTATCGTTTTATACACAGTCACTTAGTTTTTATATCAGTTTTTATCTAGACGTAAATAGATTGGGCATATAATATACATTGCTTTAAAAGAATTTGTATCTTCCTATAATATTTTCTGTGGTCACTTTAAAGTTTGTATACTATTACAAATTACCATATTCATGTAATAATTCCCTTATTGGTGGAAGTTTTCACTGTTACCAAAATGCTCTGATGAACCACATTTGCTCTTAGCCAGATTTGTTATTTCCTAGAATTAGCCTTAGTATGGTGATGTCATATTTTGATACAGAAGATGTAAAGATCTGGCACCAAAACTAGGAAGAGTTGAGAGCCAAGTGTAAGCTGAAGGCCTTTAAATTAAAAAACAAAACAAAACAAAAACCAAAACGGAGCCTGGGGGATTATGCCAACGTTAGGTGGGAGAAGAGGGTTATTCAGAGCTAGAGGTGTGAGGAGAAGTGAAATTAGAGAGGTAAGGGGTGAGCAAGGGCCACGTCACAGTGTTGGACAGCATTGCCAGCCGGGTGGCCTCTGTGAGTATGCGGATGGGCTGTGTGATTTGGTTTACAGGCACAGAAGCAGAATGATACCCTGGAATGTTCCTTTCTTCCAGTATACATTTTGTTTCTGTTAAGTGATGGCTCAAAGTGGGCCTTCTTTTGACCTGACTTTAGTCCCAGTGACCATCTGCTCTCACCTGGACTCCTGCAAAACCATCTGAACCCTTCTCTACCATTCGGCCTAGAGCTTCTCTAATCCATTCCCACACAGCAGCCAAAGGGGCTTCTGAAGTGCAAATTTACTCATTTTTCCCCGGCTTCAGATCCTTCAAGGTCTCCCTGGTGTACCTGGGATAAAGACAAAAGTACCTAATGTGGGTTCAGACTCTTTTGATTATAAGTAATAACTGATCTAATTCAAGCTGACTTAAATAAAAAAGGAAATGTTACTGGATAGTTCTATCCAACAATCCAGGCTCAGGACTTAAAAAATTTAATAAAGATCTGCTTTCTCTCTCCCCCCAGCTTTGCTTCCTCCATGTTGATTTTTCTCAGACGAGATCTTTCTCTTGGCCACAACATAACTGCCGGCAACTCTAATTTACGTGCTGCGGGGATAAACACTTACCCCGCATTCTTTTTTTTTTTTTTTTTTTTTAAGATTTTATTTATTTATTTGAGAGAAAGCGAGAGAGATAGCGAGAGAGAGAGCACGAGCGGGGAGGAGAGGGAGAAGTAGACTCCCTCCCTGAGCAGGGAGCCCCTTCTGGGACTTGATCTTAGGACTCCGGGATCATGACCTAAGCTGAACACACACACTTAACGCACTGAGCCACCCAGGCTCCCCATTACCCCAGCAGTCTTACCCAGAGCCCTGGGAGTCACTCTGATTGGACGGGCTTGGGTCATGTGTTCTCTCCTGAACCAATGACTGAGGCCAGGGGAATAGGATTTATTGATTGGCCAAAGGCTGGAGACAGGCTTTACCTAGGTTCCACCTCCGCTAAACCACGTGGGCTGAGAGTGGGGGAAGCGCAGATATCTGCAGGAAACCTGGAGCTCTTGCTTTCAGAACGGTGAAAATGTGCCGCGGTGGGTGAGATATGAATGTTCATTATTACGTATATATATACACAAGACTTTACATTGTTTCCTATTTCTCCTGCTTTGTCTGGCACAAGATGCCCCCTTGCTTTCTGTAATCCAGCCACATCAAATCCTTGTATCATATAGCATATCAGACCACCCCCAAACCGTAACTATTCAGCGTTTCTCATTACTCCGTGGAGCAGCTTGGGGGTCCTGCTGATCTGATGGGTTAGGTTGCTGCTGTCCTTACTTGTTCTGTGTCTGTGCTCGGGGCATCGGAGGGCTGGCTGGTTGACTAGGCCGGGCTGGGGCGACACAGCTGTGCCCCATATGATGTCTCGTCCTCTAGCAGGTTAGCTCAGGTTTGTTTGCGTGGTAGATTCGAAGTCTGAGAGAGCAAGCCCCAGCTTTTATCTTGGGGTATCTTGCGGCCCAAGCTTGGAACTGGCACTTCCGCTACAAGTGAGTCACAAACCTGGCTCAGGGCTCAGGATTAGTGGGGGGGGGGGGGGGGGGGGGACTAT
>NW_024424453.1:41257879-41286787 GCF_017311325.1 Ursus maritimus
GGTGTGGCTACAGGAAGGTGTGAAAATTGGGGCTATGACTTCAGTCAACCTTCCAGTCCATTTTTAGTTCTAAGAAACAATGCTTTGCTTCTTCCCCTAGCATTGTGTTTTTGCACCTGCTTTTCTTTTGGCGCAGAACCCCCTTTGCCCCCCACTGTGATTTCCCTGGTTAATTCCTACTTACCCTCCGGTCCTCTCTGAGGAGGTCAAACCACTAAGGTATGTGCATTCGCATGACAATGTAGCTATCTCTTAAAGCATTTATCACGGTTGGATTTTATATTTATCTGTGTGATTGTTTGGGCAATGACTATATGCCCACAGAAGACTATAAACTCCTTGAGGATAGGACTGGATTTTCTTTTTCTTCCTCTTTTCATTTTTCTTTTTTTCTTTGACGTATTTTTTCTTACCATTTTAGACTTGGCACCTATGCTTGGCAAATATTAGGATATCCAAACTATTTGTCAACTAAGTATGTAATTGAATGAATATTATGCAAAAGAGTGTGCTTTACAGAGTGCTCGGAAAAGACGGTTGCCTCTCCTGCCTCATTAGTCCATGTGGCTCTGGGCCCCGTATGTGTTCTTTGCTGTACTGTGATAGTGGAAGAGATTGGGGATGTAACTTCTGGAGTGGGAGCTGAAAAGCTATTTTTGTATTGAGCCAAATAGGAGAGGAAATGACAAGTCCAGTTTAATATCATTAAACCACACATTCCTTGTGGTTGCTACAGTTGGGGTGGAAGTAATTTTGTTCACAGATTTCAGAAGCAATATCACCTTTCCTCTATGGTTGTTTTTGGCTGAGAATTAATGGATTCTCAGGCGTATGTTAACTCATTCATTTATTTATTTAACAAATATTTATTGAGGACCAACTATATTCCAGAATTTTTGAATATAATCACGAATCTACACGCAATGGAGTAGAATCTAGAAAAAAAGTGTTTGCTGAGGAAAATTCAACATATGAATACACTTGGAATACTGTTAATGTCCATTTTTTTTTAAAGAACAAAGAGAATCTCTTCCTGAGATTTCTAAAATATGCTTTCTTTAGATATAAGCTATTGAAGAGGAGGTTGAATCACAGTGTCAAAATGAAAAATTAAATCTTCTGCTGAAATAAGAAGAATATTGGAACTGGGGGAGAGAGAGAAATATGATTCAATGTAAATGATTCCGTCTGCTGCAGTAAAAAAATTTATATGTTTCTCCATTCTACAAGTACTTCCATATTTCTAAAGTGATGACCCTTTCATTTTGAACAGGCTCAAGCCTTATATGAAAGCCAGCCACAGAAGTATAAGAACTTTCAAAATTTATTGAGGGACTGCAGCAAGATCACTTATTGAGTGCTAGCTGGGAGAAGGAAACCACCCACCACCGTTACTCTAAGGTGGCAAAGCAAATTGCAGTGAGGGCTCCAATCCTTCACTCCCCCCCTATTCAGGCCCTTCATCATGTTATTTTGCAGCTCCCTCCTGATATGGGCAGCATGACCTCCCCTGCCCCTTGACACTGAGGTCAGCCATGAAACTCTTTGGCCAAAGGATATTAGCAGCCAATGCAAGCAGAAGAGGGTTGACTTGGGTTGGCACATTGGGGCATACCTTTTCTCTTGAACCTCTACCATCACCATGAAAACAAGTGCAGTCTAGCTTCTTAGTTTCAGGGAATGGATGAAGGACATGTGTAGCAGTGCTGGGCTGAATCAGTTGAGTCTAGCCTAGATCAGTCCACAGCCAGCCAGACCCAGAAATATGAATGATCCCATTCATAGGCCACAGATCTGCACAGATGACTCTGAGTTGAGGAGGCATCATGCATCTGGGGCATGAGGTTATGGTTGCTATGCAACAACAACTAACTCATACAGGATATACTGGCCTTCTAGACCTTCATTTGGCTGCTTGACTGAATCTGGAAATGCACTATAGAGTTTGGCAGAATATGCAGGAATTTAAACCTCATTAAGTACTAAGATCAGTGTTCTTACTGAATTCAAGGGTTAAATGGTATAATTTGAAGAGGAGTGGTCTAGGTTCCAGAAAACCTGAATTCAGGTTCTAATTTTGCAATATACTACTCTACAGTATGTTGTGCTTTGGGCAGATCTCTTAACTTCTCTGATGTCAGCCTCTGCCTTTCTAAAATGGGGATAAATAACACTTCAGGCATTTCATGATAATTAACGAGCCCTACACAGGAAAGAAGTATGTCTAGAGCAAAATATATGTGTTGGGGGTCAAATTTTATTCCCCAGAAAGATATGTTGGAGTCCTAACCCCAGGCACCTTTGAATGTGACCTTATTTGGAAATAGGGTTACTGTAGGTACAATCAAGTTGAGGCTAGGTAGGCCCTATTCCAATGCCCCGTGTCTTTATAAGTAGAGAGGGATTTGGAGACATACACAAGGAAATTGGAGTGAGGCACGTGTAGGCCAATGGATGCTAAGGATTGCTACTGAGGATTGTTGGCTATGACCAGAAGCTAAGAAGAGGCAAGGAAAGATTCTTCCTTAGAGTCTTCAGAGGGGACATGGACCTGCTTGATTTTAGACTCACAGCTCTCAGAACTCTGAGTGAATACATTTCTGTTGTGTTAAGCCACCCAGGTTGTTGGGCTTTGTCATGGCAGCCCTAGGAAACTAATATAATATGCATGTTAGGTATTGTGCTGAATTATGCATTTTACAAAGAAGGAGTCACCTTGTTTATGAGTACATGTGAGCCACCTTTGGGGACTTCAGAAATACCGAGGAGTAGCATCTTCTTTTTGGATTCTGAGTTCCCACAGGTGAACTAACTAAGCTTATGGAATCTGAGTATTAATATTAATGTGAACTCAACTGTGCGCTCATAAGAATAAAGCTCAAGGGATTTCTCATTACTTAGTGGAGCAATAGTATGTGAAAATATTTAATGATCACTAATATTTATCAAGTTCCAAGTACTGTTCTCAGTGTTTTTTATATCTTAGCTCATTTAAACCTTCCGATAACACTGCGAGGGCCTGGATCACTCAGGGTTGAATTGAGTCTGACCAGGAAAACCCTATCTTGAATATTTAAAGCGGAGGGGATCTAATACGCAGGTGATGGAATTGATAGGGGGCCAATAAGGAATGTTGAAACACCTTAGATTCACAGGATCAGGAAGCTGCTATCTCATCTGGGCTGGAAGGATGACTAGAGGAGGCATGCTGCAGGAGGCCAGAGGTGGGGAGGTGGGGTCACTGGGTCACGGTCAAGGTTGTAATCCTAGCACACTTATCTTGAGAGAGCTGGAGCTGAGGAGGAAGTGAAGACATTACAGAAAACCTGTCTGAGGAGGAAAGGGGGAAAGAGAGGTATTCTGGCTTTTGTTTCCTCTCACCCTCCACTCAGTCATGCCACCTGCTGGCTGAACCCGCTAGAAGTCAGTTGAGTGGGAGCCTGAGGGGACTACAGAGCAGAACAGGGTATAAACAGTTCCAGGATCAATTAGGTATTTTTGAGATAAAAAACAGGAGTAGAGGGGTAAACTAATATGCCTGAGGTCACTTTGCTGGAGCTGAGATTCCAACCCAGGCCATCTGGCTCAAGTCTGTGCTCTTGATCACTGCCCACGGTGGTGCTGTACTGAATTCCGGAGGAGAGTGGAGGCAGGGACCCCAGTGTGGATATTGTTATGATCGTCCATGGCTCAGGAAGTAAGGACCTGGGTTGGCTTGCTATCTGGTATTGTGAATAAAATAGATTTCTTGGAGAGATATTACAAAGGAAAGAATTAATTGCTTAGGAAAATGTGAAAGGACATAGCATTTGGTCTAATAAAAATATTTGAAAAGAGAGAGACTATTTTTATTATTTATTATTTATTATTTATTTACTTAGAGAGACAATTTATTTTAACTGTAACAGTGTTCAAGTCAGAAAATGAGTGAGGCAGCAAGATGAGATTTAAAAAAAAAAACAAAAAACAAATTCCCATGTTCATTATAACAAATTTCACCTCCGGAAAACAATTCGAGATGCCTCTGAAAGTCTGCATTTTCCTTTTGTGAAACTTCCAAAGTTGTTTCTCTTTTATAGTTTCCTTTTATCATCTGCCTCAAGACACAAGCTGGTTATGTTATTCTCAATAAATAACAGTGTTCTAAGATATTTTTTTTCTTTGCAACTTGGAACCATGAGCCTAAGATGACAGTAGTAAAATTAGAAGTGTTGTTTTATGCACAATTTACTTTCTAGTCTGGGGGTACAGAATAAAATAAGGAATAGTTAATTAATTGGCCTAAGAAACACTGTTGCATTTTTCTTTCTTTTGTTAATGATTTGTTAGCTAAGTTTAATTAAGAAAATCAACAAATCTGCTAGAAACTGATAATTACTTGAATAATGGGTGATACAAATCCATTCTAAAAATATAAGCTGCAAAAAAAGGAAAAACAAGCTACAGGAAGCATAAGTGTTCTTTCTAATGGACATGGCATATGGGAGAGAGATTGCATGTACAGATTAAGTATTTCAGCTTCAGTTTAACCAAAACAAATGCCACTCTGCATGAGTTAGATAACCCTGAATTCCCTTTTACTTCGGTAACTGCATTTTGCCGTGGACCGGAATTACCAGATGATTGCATTAACTGTCTCCTTGACTTTGCTGGTGCGGTGGCTTCCATTTCATGCAGGTGAGTGAAAACAAAACCATCCAGCAAGTGCCACTTGAGTAGATCTGAGTTTTCCTGCAGCGTCGGAGATAATGACTACCTTCTCTGTGTCAGTAATGGCATATGCAAAGGATATGGGTCTTTGGTTTCAGGCAATGGAAAATATGTTGGGTGCTGATGTTTGGGTGATTTAAATTACACAGCATTGTGAACCTCCCCATCAGTTTAATTTATTCAAGCATAGTTTGGACAGATGTTGGGCAGGACCACCGTAAACAATTCAGGATCCAGTCGGACTGACTAGCTGCGGTTCCTTTCAACTCTGTGATTATTTGAATATATAAAAATCTCAGAACTTTGTCTTTACAAGCATGATTGAATCTTACGGGATTAAAAACAGCCTTATTTTCTATGGGAGTGATTGATAAAGGGATCCTGGAGGAAACAAACATATGCCCATTTGGTTCCACTCTATTTCAGTTCCCATTATGTATATTTGGATGAAGATTCTGGTGAAGGGAATGTTTCACTAACACAAAATGTGCAATTCACCTAAGAGTTCAGAGTTTAGACTACAAATGCAAACCTAGAACCCTTATAGAGGCTCATGAACATAATTACGGGGGCTACCAAATTATATTCCACATTTTGAAAATGTTGAAGTACATTTTAAAAATAAGAAATTTGAAAATCAAAATATCCAGTTGAAAGTTATATATATATATATCTGTGATTAATAGATATTGGGAAATCCAAACTTAAATGCTGTCTTGGTGGAGAAACATTTTTTAAATATAGGGTTTCTGAGAGAGAGAGGTGAGAAAATGTGTCTTTAATGTTTAGAGGGGTTGGAGTCACTGATCTTGTCCAAACCCTTGTTTTTGTCAGATGAGATCATTGGGGGCAGGGGTGTAGAGTGGCTTCTTTAAGGTCACAGAGATCTGCAGTGACCTTGCTTATACTAGACCTGAAATCTAGAGATTTCTAGGGAAAAAAGGCCAGAACTCAACATGTTAAGAACTTTCTGAGAAAGAAATACCAAATCTAGGAAGTTCTCTTATCCTCAGTGACATAACGAATTTATCCAGGACAACTTACATGCATGAAAATATTTTGTCGTAACATTTTCAAAATTATCTCTTCCACTACTGTCAAAACTTGTCTTCAGTAGAGAGTACAAAATACAGGTGCATTTGCCCTTAGTGAACCTGTGTATATATATCCCTTTGTATATGGTTACCTTTTGTAGATAAAGCTTTGAGTGCATGCAGGTGTCAGAAGCTACAAAGAGAGTATAAAGCCAATTAATCTGTTATCATGAGTCTGTAAAGACTAAAAAGAGTATACAGACCATGAACTTTAAAGCTCCAAATTGAAGTGGATAATTGGGGTAAAATATCTACCTAAAGCGATTTATGGAAACCGTACAAATAAAGATAAACAGAGCAGTTAGACATACTTAAATATTTTCAAGGTACTATATTTCATCTCATCGAAGACATTATATTAGCCAAGGCCNATATAGGGAAAGAACCATACCAGGTATTTCTGATACAGGCAATTTAATACAGGCACTCGTTATGCAGGTGTTGGAAGGTTACAAGTGCAGAAAGGAAATGCTAAGGTTCCCATGAACAGAAACTGTAGTAAGTAAGCAGCTACCATGGCAGGGAATAAAAAGAGATGGGTTTGGGGGCCTGAGTGGATCAGTTGGTTAAGTGTCTGCTTTGGGCTCAGGTCATGATCCCAGGTCCTGGGATCGAGCCCCACATTGGGCTCCCTGCTCAACAGGGGTGTCTACTTCTCTCCCTCCCTCTGCTCCTCCACTCTGCTCATGCTTGCTCACTCTCGCTCTCTCTCAAATAAATAAAATCTTAAAAAAAAAAAAAAAAAAAGAGAGATGGGTTTACCAAATTTGGGGACTTGGCCCTTTGTGGCTGGTGCTTGAACCTCTGGGGGCTACAATGTGGCTGATGGGGCATGCACAGTCATCTCTCAGGAGCCTGCTCTATGGCTGGTTCTGGAACTGTCAAAGGAGTCCTGAGACTGAAGCTACAGCTGTCTTCTGTTACTGGAGTAATGCTGACAGGAGCTAGACATAGAAAATAAGTGCTTTCCTCCCCTTTCCCACCTTCCAGTCTCCCTGTTGGGTCTCCCGTTGGCAGAGCCTACCAGGAAGCCATGGGGCAGGGAAATGTGGGATCTGTGATTCCCACCACAGAGAGTCCTTAGGGTGTGTTGGTTGCTGAGAGGAAGAAATACATAATCCGCACAGATGCCACTTATCCTAAGATAACTCATTATTTTATCTATTCTTAGGGAGGAAAAACTTGACAAATCACCATATAAAGCTTTAACATCTTAGAATTTTTCATCCCAGTGTTACGGGATGAATTGTATACCCCTCAAAACGCGTGTGTTGAAGCCCTCATTCTCAGCACCTCAGAATGTGACCGCATTTGGAGACAGGGCCTTTAACGAGGTGATTAAGGTAAAAGGAGGCCCTTAGAATGGGTCTTACTCCAATCTGACTGGTGTCCTTATAAGAGGAGAGTAGGACACATGGAAGAAAGACACCAGGGATGGTAGTTTGTTACCATTCTTAAATGGCACTTAAACTCAACGCGTGAAGGGCCAAGAGTTCACGTACTAGCTGAAGTTGCAATGTTGTGAACGTCTGTGAACATCTCTGACGAGGGTCAGGTGCATGCAGGCAATTAGAACTGCATCATAGCAGTAGCCTGGTCAACGGTCAGGTGCAGCTCAATTCCTAAGATCGAAAATGAGAAAAAAAATGTGCATTTTAGGCTTAGTGCATTCCTTTATTCTTTTACCTTTCATGTGCCACAATTCCCTGTCAGTCTGATCTCTCTAGCATCTGGTTTTTGTTTTTTGTAGGCACTTAGTATTCAGTGAATTCTGAACACATGTGTTTGGGTGAATTTAAGGGCTATATTCTTTACGTGGCCGTTGACTCAGACATCCAAGAGGAAATGGATAATTTAGTATTAACTTGCAAGGTAAAAGCAACCTGTGTAGGTGTAATTTTAATACACAAATCAAGGGGCTTCTTACCACAGAAGAATTTAATCTGCCAGCAAATGGAATCTGTACGGTGCTGAGTGAGGGGGGCTATGGTTAAAGGAAGGGAGACTGCAGAGACCCAGTCTTTGATTTGACCGAACTTCGATCTGGGCAGAAAGGAGGCTGGAGTCGGGGAGGGGGGCGGCTGCCCAATACCATACAGCAGAAATTTCTGTTATATTATTTTATCTAAAGGTTCAAGCTTTAACATTTAAAATAACTTGCAAATATAAGATTCTGCCATATCCATAATGTATATGAAAATATATGCTTTAAGTTTCTTTCATTAAACTGCCAACTCTTCATCTCCTTGTCCTTATTCATTTCCTTCAGGGCTCCTAGAAAAAAACATGCTTTAAAAAAAAATATATATATATATATATATATACACACAAGTTAACAGAATGTTATGGAGCTATCACAGAGAACAATAATCCTTAGACAAGGGATTTCAGCTTTTACGAGTTTGAGAACAATCAGTAATTTCCTTCTCTGCAGTCCCACTGGGGTGAAATGTTACCCTTTACAAATGCTGTCCCTAAACTGTAATTAAGCAATTATCTTCTAGTTTCCAGCACTGAATTTTTGCTTTGTCTCCTGGACTCTGTTTGAATGGGATTATTTTAAGATGCATTCAATTCTCTGTCCCAGTGCCCAAAACTCTATCACTCTTTGGCTTCTTCATGCATCCTATCTGTTAGGTGTTGTGTCAGAC
The DNA here is from genome assembly GCF_017311325.1 of Ursus maritimus. Lineage (NCBI taxonomy): Eukaryota > Metazoa > Chordata > Mammalia > Carnivora > Ursidae > Ursus > Ursus maritimus. The sequence goes on from NW_024424453.1 coordinate 41,266,335, forward strand.
GCTTTTGTTGCAAGTAAAAGGAAATGGGAGTCAAACGGGCTTCAACAGTAGAAGGGATTTATTGGCTCACATTACCAAAAAGTTTAGAGGTGAGGCAGCTCTCAGACATGGTTGCTTCTTTTGTGATTCTCTACACCTCACTTTCCTAGGTTAGCTTTCTAATGCCTCTGGTCATGAGATGGCCACCAGGAGACTGTAGTTTTCCATGGTTACTGAGCAAATTTGCTGAGTATCTATGCCGACTGGACTGCCCCAGAGCAAATCTTTTGTCTAAGATAAATACCTCGTTGGCAATAGCCAATATATGGAAACAACCTAAGTGACCGTTAATGGATGGATGGATAAAGAAGACGTAGTATATATACACAAGGACATATTATGAAGCCATGAGAAAGGAGGAAATCCTACCATTTGTAACAACATGGATGGACCTTGAGGACCCTATGCTAAGTGAAATAAACCAGACAGATATAGAAAAATACCACATAGTATCACTTATATGTGAAATCTAAAAAAGAAAAACAAAAGTCAAACTCTGATACAGAGAGAAGAAAAGTGTTTGCCAGGGGTTGGGAAGTAAGGAGAAGTTAGTAAAAGAGTTCAAATTTGCAGCTATAAGATGAATAAAGGTCTGTGGATCTAATGTAAAACCTTGTGACTCTAGTTAGGAACCCCTGTATTGTATAATTGAAATCTGTTAAGAGAGCAGAACTCAGATATTCTCACCAAGAGGGAGAAAAAAAAGAGAAGTAAGTGAGGTGATGGATGTGTTAATTAACTAGATGGGAGAAATCCTTCCACAGTGTGTGTGTGTGTGTGTGTGTGTGTATAAAATCACCACAATGTACGTGTTAAATATCTTACAATTTTATTTGTCAATTATACCTCAGTAAAGCTGAAGTTCTTTTATTTTTTTTATTTTTTATTTTTTTAAAGATTTTATTTATTTATTTGACAGAGATAGAGACAGTCAGCGAGAGAGGGAACACAAGCAGGGGGAGTGGGAGAGGAAGAAGCAGGCTCATAGCGGAGAAGCCTGATGTGGGGCTTGATCCCATAATGCTGGGATCACGCCCTGAGCCGAAGGCAGAGGCTTAACCGCTGTGCCATCCAGGCGCCCCTGAAGTTCTTTTAAAAAAGAAAAAAAAAAAGAAAAAAGTGTATTTGGGTTATCTGGAAAATGACCTTTGACGAAGGAGTTGGGATTTCTATGATTGGTTTGACCCATCAGATCCTTCCCTGGAGCTGGGTTTGGTGGAGGAGGATAGACAGATACTGGGGAGCTAAAAACAACACATGCTTTAGGCTGATGATTATTTTACTTTCCTCTTTGTATGTTTTTTTCTTACACTCTGCAATTTTTGTTTCTGATCTTTTTTTTCCCCTGCTGATCCTGAATGCTGCCATTTTGGTTTGGTTATCAGCTAAATGCTGGGTTTTAACTGAATGTAGGTTCCTTTCCTTCCACTCTGTGAGCACACAAAGAATGAGACAAACCAAAGCAAGTTTTCATTGCTTACTCATTCATGTTGATTCTCATGCTCCCTGGACACAGAGGCTAGCGGGAGGAGGTGTGATTGGCCTATCTCAGCAGCCTGCAGCTCTGAAGGTCCTGGTTTGGCCTCATTTGGTCAGGGAAGTTTCAGCAGTTGTGGCAACAGGCTGCAAGTGAAACAGATAAAATCTATTCTGTCTATTCTCAGGGTGCCAGGGAGAGAGAGCTGGAGGTTTGCCCATCTCATGGGATATTCAAGGAAAGTCAAAATTGTTAAGAATGGCCAAGAACTGGGACTCCTGGGTGGCTCAGTCCATTGGGCATCTGCCTTGGGCTCAGGTCATGATCCTGGAGTCACGGGATTGAGCCCCACATTGGGCTGTCTGCTCAGCGAGTAGTCTGCTTCTCCCTCTGCCCCTCCACCTGTTTGTGTTCTCTATCTCACTCTCTTCCTCTCAAATAAATAAAATCTATCCTTTCTTGTATCTTGATTCTGTCAGGCTTTGACTAGTTGGGGACCAGTCTAGGGACCATGCTTTTATGAGTATCACCTAAGCCATCCAGTGGAGCCAAATAGTTATTTATAATATATTAGCACATTTAATTTATATATTGCTATATTTTATTATAAACACTACCAGCCATGTTGATCTTTTCAGAATCAAGACTCAGTGAGTCCAAGGATTAACCCTTTGTTCATTTAGTATTTTTTAAAAATCAGAATAGCATAGGTACATAGTTTTGAAATCAAATAATACTGCAAATCTAGTAATGAAAAAGATACCCTCAAATCCTCCCATTCTCACCTCTGAATATAGCCACTATGAACTCTTAGGTGGTGGTGGTTGTTGCTGTTGTTGTTTTGGATATTTTTCTCCATATATAATATAATTATACTGCTACCTTTTGATTTTCTACTAAGAGAGTTTTGTTTTCTGACCCACATATCCTAACCCCAACTGACACATTCATGTCCTCTCTTCGTCCCTATCCCACTCTTCCTTTCTCCTTGACTCTCCTAATACAGTATAGTCATGTCATTATGTTGTTTTAAATCAATACTGTGCTTCAGTTATTATATCTATGTAAGTATCACTCCTAGCTGAGCCAACTTGTGTAGCATGATTGCATTTTTTTGCTTGGTGTTTCAATAATTTCTCCATCTTTTCTGTTGCATAGTTTAATCCTCTGCTGTCATGAAGTCTGTGCTCCCTCCCATCTGTATCCCAGTCTCTGCCCTTAGTGTATAAAGCTCTTCTCCACACAGTCCAGCACAGCAGCAACCTATTGACTCCATTTTCTCCAGAGAAGTCTGTGCTGAGCCCCGTGTCCTCTTGCTCTATCTAGGACTTCTAGTTCCTGAGGCTGCTGCATAGCTGTCATCTGGGGACTTTCTTTTTTCAATGCTGGGATTCCTAAGAGAGCAAAATATTAACATTATCTTGGAAGGTGCAAATGGATTCTATCAAAAGTCTGTCCCTGCCACTGTTGGTAGTCACTGGAAAGGACTCAAGAACTAGAAAATGAATATTAAAGGCATGTTTTATCAGAGGAAATGGGACCTATGCAAGGTTCATAGTTGAAGCAAGCCAAAAAAATGTTGTGTTTTCCATATTATTGTATCTTGACCGTGGATATTTAGTGTTTCTGTTGGATTTATCCAAGTATATTACTCTTTTATTTTTCCTTCCCATTTTTTCTTCTATTTCTTTAGTGCTATCTACGCAGCTTTGTGCACCAACTTTTATATCACTTCTGTGATCTATTTGACTTCTGGACTTAAGACCTCAAGGTTATCGTATAACTTTTGTACTCCTTCAAACTTTTAAACCTTTGGTTAAATTAGTAAAGCTGAAAATAGATGACAATCTTGATGAAACAAATGTTCGTATATGCACACAATTAATATAGTTACTTTGTGTACTATTTTGAGTTCAAAATCACATGTGTTTAATGAAGCACACGATCAACATCCTAGCCTTCATTTCAAAAAGATTAGAAAGATATGTGCTCGGAAGTACATACATGCTTATGAAGTTATTCCCTGTCAACTATTAATGTCAATATACATCAATTAACAGATTTGATTTTTATAGTGTCACTGGATGCCTCTCTGTCCACTGACTGATGTGCTCCTATGAAGTTCACCTCTAGCTGAACCTACCTGAATATGTCTAAAACATACTCGAGCATATAGATGTATAAATATGGAAAGAGATAGCTCGATACATGGCACCTGATTTGTGGAGCATTTACTGTGTGCTAGGCACTGTTCTAACTGCTATATTTGCATTAACATCATGAATTCTTATAATCTAATGAAATCGGTATTGTTATGACCTCCATTTTAAAGACAGGAAAACTGACGCATAGGTGTCCAAAGCCACCTAACTAATAAAATGGTAGGGCCAGTATTCCAAACCCCAACTGCCTGACTTATAGCTGGAGTTCTCAGTTACCCCACAGTACAGAACATGCGTTACAACCTGATAGAAACCAAGAAGCTGTTGATTGGGTCGATGTGGAGTGTCAGTTTTCAAGCACCGCATAAACTGGCAGCTCAAGTCCACTGAGCACACTGAGATGTGACATAACCATACTCCTTCCAGTGGCAGTATCTGAAATTTCCAGTCAGTCCCCATCCTGGTCAACAGTTGATATGGTTGGTGTTTCTCATTTTAGGCATTTTGTTGGATTGTCAATTGTGTCTCATTGGAGTTTCAGTTTGTATTTCCCTGATGGCCTAATGAAGCCGATCATCTTTTCATTTATCTATTGGCCCCTTGGATACCTACTCTTTTGAAGTGTCTGTTCTAATTTTTTGTCCATTTTTCTTTTCTTTCTTTCTTTTTTTTTTCTTAAAGATTTATTTATTTATTTTAGAGAGAGAAAGAGAGTGCATGCAAGCAGGGGAAGGGGTAGAGGGAGAGAACCTCAAGCAGACTCCCTGCTGACCATGGAGCCCTGACACGGAGCTCGATCCCACGACCCATGAGATCATGACCTGGGTTGAAATCATGAGCCAGACCCTTAACCAACTGAGCCGTACAGGTGCCCCATCTTTGGTCCATTTTTCTATTTGGTTGTGTGGATGATAATATTTAATGGCCTAATAATAATTTAGGGCCATATTTTTAGGACCATGAAGCAATCCCACTTCTGTAGGGCTGGATATTTTGCTGTATAGAGTTGTTGCAGCTGAATGTAACTGTAGTTACACAAAGTTGCATAGGGGAAAAAAATGCCTCCCCACGTTTCTCCAGAAATTAAAAGCTGTCATGAACAATATATATTTTTGGCAACTGGTATTTAACACCTGACATGTTAGTGGGGCATTTTTTTTTCTATCCCAATTGCCATATGCTCCCAGGTGATAACTCTGAGAATGTTTACTTTTTCGACAAATGCTGACCTGTCACCACTTGACATATGGTGAGTGGTAGGTGGACCTTTGCTTCCCTATAGGGCATCTGCTTCCCACTGATTTCCTGGAGAGGTCAGCGTGCTTTTGGTCATATGCCTATCTCAGCCATACAACAGTGACACTTCCCTTCCCCTGGGGCAAGAAGCCCAACCCATGTCAGCGGCCACACCAGTTTTTTTACTTGGCATGAATTGGGAAATGACTTTTTAAAAGTAGAGGTTTGAGTGCTGTTCTATCATTAAAAGGCAGGAGTAGAAATAATAGGGACATTAGTGGTAAATATACATGAGTTGCTCAGCCTAAATGAAAGTCATATTTCTTATTGGCAAAATGGGGATAATTATACAGGAGCCACCTTTCAGTGTTGTTGTGAGGTTAGAGATACTGTATACAACAGGACCAATCTGGAGAAGTGTTTCAACTGTAAATAAAAGGCATAAAAGGCCTTGTTTCAGGTTTCTATGGTGCATGGAAACCACATCAAAACTTAGTGGCCTTAATAGGTCTCAGAAGGCCAAGGTTAAGGCTAGCTGGCATTTATCTGGAGGCTTGAGGGGAGGAATTCCACTTCCAAGTTCATTCTGGTTGTTGGCAGAAGCCAGTTTCTTATTGGCTCTCGGAGAGGGTGGAGTGGGGGGCATGGTGGGGAAGGGGACCACTCATTGCTTTTAGAGGCAGGTGCCTCTTTATCTTTAAACCAGCGAGAATGCATTGAGTCCTTCTCAGGCTTTAAATCTGTCTTCTTCTGCCACCCGCCTGGGGAGCTGGACTTTATCTTATGGGTAATGAGGGAGTGGAGACTTGTCACATTTCAGTGTGTTCAGTGGACTTCCAGCTGCCAGTAACTAGATCTCTGTGCCTGAGGATTTTTCTGGAACCGCAAAAAGCCGCTGTTCTGCCTGTGTGTGAAAATCAAGATGTACTGTGGACTTAACGGCCATCAGTCACTGGCTGAACAGCCCTCCAGCCATGACTGATGGTAGTGTATAAATATCCCACATCCCTCAGTGTATTCGTTTCTTAGGACTTCCCTAACAAACTACAATAAACTGGCCCTGAAACAACAGAAATTTATTCTTCCACATTTCTGGAGTCTAGAAGTCTAAAACCAAGGTGTTACAAGGACCATGCTCTAAGACTGGCTAGAACCCTTCCTTGCCTCATCCTAGCTTCTGCTGTCACCATTGTTCCTTGGTTTGGAGCTGTAGGAGTCCATCTCTGTCTCCATCTTCACGTGACGTTCTTCCCTCTTCACATCAACTTATAATGGCACCAGTCATATTGGATTCAGGACCCACCTTATTCCAGGATGACCACATCCTTACTGACCTAATTACATCTGCAATGACCCTATTTACAAATAAGTTTACATTCTGAGGTACTGGGGGTTAGAACTTCAACATATCTTTTGGGGAGACATAATTCAACCCATAACACTTAAGGTGGGAAAATTCTTCGGTGTGAATTTTATAACATTTCCCAGTTTCTCCAGAGGATTGAGCTTCAGTCGTCCACTGTGGTAGCTGGTTCTGTGACACTTTTATTGGCTGCCTTCCCTTCCCCCATCTCGTCCCTCCTCCCTGCTGGTGTTCCCTGTATGTCCTAAGTAAGCTTTCTACACTCAAGTCCTTATCTCAGGGGACCCAAACAAAAATAATTTGTTTCTGGGGGAACCCAGACAAAAATAACAAAAATAATAAAGATTTTTGAAGGAGGACTGACCTGTTCAAAATTCACCTTGAACTTTAGTTGACAGTGTCACAAACTTTGAGGTTGAAGGTGACACACAGAGGGCCCTGGGGTTAAATAGAAGCAGTGTGGTGCCATAGCTATTTCCACTCTGTACCGGATATAAAAGAGACAGACTCTGTTGGTGTACAGGACAGTGTCTTATTTTCTATAAATCCTGTTGGTACCTGCTTCTTAAATTCTGCTTCGAATCAGAAGGTTGTATGCCTCCATCAAACACAATGACAAACAGCTTTGAGCCCTTGATTGTGTTATCTGAGATTTATACTGTTTATAAAAACAGTCCTGGCAGTGGTTCAACTGTGGTCAATTTAAGGATCATCTCTTTCTCTGGGTTAATCTCAGGGTTTCTTACACTCTTAGCTTACCTAAGGATTCCTAAACATGTAATTTCCAAAAAACTCTCCTTGACCCAATTCCTCCATCAATTTAACTTAGTGCTTATTAATACACAATTATTAAGGAATCATAGCTTTGTCTAGGTCCCTTTTACTGGGGATTGTTTATAAGCTGATTCTATTCACTTGGTGGGCAAATGATGGGATTCCTTTGATGCATGATCTGGGGAGTAAAGAAGAAGTGAGAAAAAGGAAATGGGGTGAACTGGAACGAGCTGTTATTTCAAAGCAATAAAGCAGAAAACAGATTCTTACTCCTTAAGAAAAAGAAAAGCAACACAATAATAACAAGAATAACCATCACAATATCAAAGACAATACTGGTGTGGAATCAAAGGGTGGGACGGGAATGTTGGTAAAGGGCAAAGTCAGGTTATTTTCATAACTTAGTCTCCTGTGCCTGCCAGAGAATTATCCAGTAGTGATCATGAATGCAGTGGTCATAAATCTCTTTCACGTATGTAGAATCATTTGTGACAACCTTGAAACTAAGATCTAGATGAGTGAAGAAATATGTAATCAACCTTTTGACCCCTGCATGATCGTCCTTTCTGATTCCTTTAGCAGCTGAATCCCTGAGCACATGCTCCCTCATTTTCTCATCCAGCTCTCTGGCCACGAGTAGAATCTTGTGCCTGTAAGGTCATGTCTGTCTGGAGCACAGCGATTGAGATCATGGCCCCTGCCCTTATGTAGGTATGGCAGTATTAACGTCAGACCAGACATGAGAGGCCCACGGGGTTTGGTTCCTTTTTTTTTTTTTTTTTAAATTTAATTTAATTTATTTGAGAGAGAGAGAGAGAAAATGCACATGAGTGGGGGGGAAGGGTAGAGGTGAGGCAGACTTCCTGCTAAGCACAGAGCCCAAAATGACCCCAGTGGAAACCAAGAATTGTATACGTAACCCAGTGAGCCACCCAGGAGCTCCAAGGTTCAATTTCTGATTAGATGTGCTATTTGTATGGTACCACGGCTTACAGCTCATGCGTTTATATATTAACTATTGTATTCTGTGTTGCATTCCAGCAATGGTTCATTTATAAATATGTATCCTCAGCACTTAGCAGAGTCTTCCCCATAGGGAATGCTCAATATATGTTAGTTAAAGAAATTAATTGCTTAGAAATTTCCGAAGATGAGGTCTATGGCAGAGCGTAAAACCCTGAGGAGTAAGCTTAGAGTTGAGTTGAATATACACTTGAAAGATGAGGGTGATCACCCAGCAAAACAAGCCACATAATCAAATGCTAAAAATTCCAAGTATGCATAATGAAGATATGCAAACAGCCCCTAAAGAATCATAGCTTTGTCTAGGTCCCTTTTACTGGGGATTGTTTATAAGCTGATTCTATTCGCTTGGTGGGCAAATGATGGGATTCCTTTGACGCATGATGTAGGGAGTAAAGAAGGAGTGAGAAAAAGGAAATGGGGTGAAGGAGTCTTGGCAAATGTGTTTTGCTCAGTAGGGAGGGATGCACTGTATCAAATGGAGCTCAATTCCTAGTGGAGGTTGCCCTTAATTTTATAAAGCATCTGTTCTACCCCCAGAGATATATGTGTACATAACTGATTCTTAGTATCACACTAGACAATTACACAGCCAATACCTTATCACTTGTGGAAGGATTGTCATGTCTCTGGCATGCTCTTCTTGCGGGATGCTTCATGGTGTTACTCAGAAAGCAACGCTATATTGCCCGAAGTCAGGAGCCATCCGGGCATAGAGGGAGTGCTCTGCTGGACATGGCCACAGACCAAACAGGGAGACCCCATTTTTCTTCCTTAGTCAACACATAAAGGAGGTGGCCAGAGGTTCACCTGGAGTGTTGGAGAGACAAAGAGTCTGTAAAGATTACCCGGAAAAATAATGTTATATGCCTGCTGATGCAGAAACCAAGGATTATTTTCAAATGCAAGAAAAGGCCCTGAAATAATACAATAGCCACCATGAGTAGAGCTCCTATTCTGTGCCAAACATTACATGTGCCTTGTAAGTGAGCCTTAGCACAATGCTGTCCAACAGGTGTGCCCACAGACTGAGATAAGAAAACAGATGTGGGGGCGCCTGGGTAGCGCAGTCGTTAAAGCGTCTGCCTTCGGCTCAGGGCGTGATCCCGGCGTTCCGGGATCGAGTCCCACATCGGGCTCCTCTGCTGGGGGCCTGCTTCTTCCTCTCTCACTCGCCTGCTGTGTTCCCTCTCTCGCTGGCTGTCTCTCTGTCACATAAATAAATAAAATCTTTAAAAAAAAAAAAAAAGAAGGAAAACAGATGTGAAATGAGCTCCAGGTCACAAACTTGTAGGAGGCAGAACAAAGTGTTCAAAACTAGGTTCGTGTGATTCTACAGATCTGGTCTTCACAGGACACTACCATGTAGTGTCTTCATACAGAATAGAGCAAGAGAAGGCCCTTTGACATGTCAAAGAGGGATAGCCGGCTTGCAAAATGGAAGAATCCAAACCAGACAATTATCGTAATAGAAGTTCAGGATTGTTACCAGGTCCCTAATAAAGGATCCACCTGGGCTGGTCTTAGAATCCACTGAATGTTGTCATGCTTATAAATTAATAAGTCTACTTTTATCATTCAGGAAAATGCATGCATTTAAAGAATCTCTTCCAAGTCTTATCCCAGTTACTGATCTTGCTCAATACTGGGGATCCAAGATTCTAGTCTTTAAAGTGGGCCAAACCTTTCAATGGGTGGACGTTGATCCAGACTACGGTCAGCACAAGCCTCGTCCCTCCACACACTGAAGTTGCCTTCAACAAACAAAAGTTTCTGTCCTCAAAGGACTTCCACTTGATGAATAACCACCTTACATTTACGAGAACAGACCAGATGCCTCACTTTTCCATGCAAACTCTGGCAGGTTGTCACACAATGAGATGAAGAGTCTGCAAGTTTATAAGGGGCATGCGCTGGACTTCTCATATTCCATAGAACATGTCATTGACTGATGTGACCAGATAGTCTGTAGCGAAATGCTCAGCGAGATTTATAAAAGGGATTAGCATTTAAGCAGGTAAAAATAGCACCTGTGGTCATGTCAGGGAGACCACAATTTCTAAACATTATTAGGGGTCATCAGTCTGTTTCTAGACGTAAATTGCTCACTAGCTAGGTCAGGAAGAAGTCTCCTCTGACTACTGCCAGCACAAGATATTGCAAGTCTCCTTTCCCTGTCCTCAACCTGGCCTTGGTAGTTAGGAGCTCCTGCTCCATGACCCATAATTCAGTGTCTGTAAGCAGCACCAAATAGAAAGTGTCTGTAATCAAGCTTGCGGGAGCTGTCCCAAGGCTGAATTTACCAAAGGGAATCTTTAGAAAGGGCAAGAAGGAAAGCAAAAGTATGCAAATAGAGCCAGGCAGGGGGAAAGATTAAATGTTGCTATTTGAATGCATAAGTCTCTTCATGTTTAGTAAGTACTCACAGATCTAGGAAAGAAAGTTTCAGAGAAAATAGTTATAAATAGTACGCTATCTGAGCAGCTTGTATATCCTGAGGCCAGCACTGGGTCTCTGTATTTACATTAGCACAGGAGCCCTTGCTTTGATTTCTGATTGGGGATTTCAGTGTTTCCGGATTTAGGCTGCTAATCGACACTCTTTTACTCGGTGCCTACTACGACCCTTTCTGATATTATCCTGTTGAGTTTCTTTAGGTAACTATTCTGCATCCCTCCCATGTAAATCCAGGTACTTTGGGTGAAACTGTCCTATTCCTTGCTCCCTGATCCAGGAGGGCCACGAGACTCAGACTCAACCACTTGGCATGTTCCACAACTGCTTAATTTTCTAACTCCGATTAGTCACAGAGGCACACATGATCCAGTTGGTCCAAAAAGACTCAGCTGTGAGATTTTTTTTTTTTTTTCCTTTTCTTCACTATAACCGTTGAGAAGGAGAATCTCTTTCCTGTCAGATTGGCTTCTGAGCTGGTAAGATGTAGACCTGGAGTAGTAAGCACTTTGCCATCATGCAGGAAAGTGGAGTCCAACAATGGAGAGTGAATTCTGATGACAGCGTTTGAGCTCCTAGATCTTGCTATACCTGAAGCTGGCTATCTCTGCACTTTTAGGTACTATTCTAATAGTTTCTCTTTTATTGCTCAAGCCATGGTAGGTTAGGCCATTTTCAACGTATAGGTAAGTTGCTAATATACTTCTCAAATCTTTTCTGGAGACTTGAATTTGTCCCTAAAGCTCAGTCACCTTGCCAGGGTTCCTGCTGTTAGACCCCCCTGATTCTGAGGATCTCCCTGGATCTTCTACCCTGTTCTTTTACATCAGTGGTTCTCAACCAAGAGTGAGTTTGCCCCCTAAGGGACATGTGACAACATCTGGAGACGTTTTTGATTGTCAGTTTTGATTGGGGTAGGAGGGCAAAATCCAGGGTGCTATGAAACATCCTACAATACACAGGAGAGCCCCCTACAGCAAAGAATTATCCAGGCAAATGTTAATAGTGACTGTGATATAGTAATTTATAATAAGAAATACATATTTGGTCTTCTTCCTGGTTCCTAGCACAGAGCTCTTATAATTTCCTAGGTGGTAAGAGCAAGGAGGGTGTCTTCTGTTATGTTAATGAGATGACCTTTGGAAAGCCCCTACCTGGGTAGCTTAAGAATGGGGGCTGGTTACCAGTGAAACCATCCACGTGATTAGAAGGTTGGACCTTTCAGCCCCATCTCTGATCTCAACAGTGGGGAGAGGGGCTGGAGACTGAGTTCACTGACCAGTGGCCAATGATTTGATCAGTTGATGTCTACATGATGAAGCCGCCATACAAACCCCAAGCGTTCAGGTTTGGAGAACTTCCTTTGGTGAATGTGGAGATGCAAGGAGAGTGTCCCCCCAGAAAGCATGGAAGCTCCACACACTTTCCCACGTACCTTGTCTTATGAATCTCTTCCATCTGGCTCTTTCTCGTTTTTTCCTTTTATAACAAACAGGTAACCTTGTAAGCAGACTCTTTTCCTAAGTTCTGTGAGCCACTCTAGCAAAGTGATCAAAGCTGAGGAGGGGGTCGTGGTAACCTCTGATCTATGGCCCTTTGCTCAGAAGCATGGGTGACAGGCTGAACTTTAAATTAGCATCTGAAGTAGGGAAGAGGGAATCTTGTAGGACCAAGACCTTAACTTGTGGGATTCAGTGCTTCTAGGTAGACAGCGTCAGAATTGAGTGCAGTTGTCTGATACCAGCTGGTGTCCCAGAACTCGCTTGGTGTGGGGGAAAATTCCCATATCTGGGATCAGAAGTGTCAGAGGGAATGTTGTAGCATTCAGAGTATTGTGTGTAATGTACATGAAAACAATGATGTGTTTTTTTTTTCACAGTACTGCTGTTGAGAAACTGCTTTAGATATTATAGTCTATCTCCCAGGCACTGGCACTTGCCTCCATTCATTGATTCTTTGTTCAAAACCCATACATTAGGGGCCCTGAGCTGAGTTTCATATGGATGACACCGAGGCAGCATGGTCAAGGCCCAGTCCTTGCTGTCAGGGAGCTGATAGAAGTATTGGACTCCACTAGCCTTGTCCTCTGGCTGCTTGCCTCAGGGAACCTCCCAGAACCTCAGATCCACCCTGGGACTCTAGTCTTGCGGCGTTGGACATCCTGACGTGGTCCATGCTGTTGCCTCTTGAATCAGATCATGACAAGTCACATTCATCATCCCAAGTAGATATTTGGAGCACAGCAATGCATCACTTGTAATGACAGCAGAGAATTTTCTCAGATTGTGTATGGTCTCAAAGAATTTCAACTTTTTCAGTCTTTCTTCTTAGTGTTTTGTTGTTGTTGTTGTTGTTTTGGCTTTGGCGGGAATCTTTCTCAGGAGGAGCCGCAGACCATAATTACATCTTTGTGCCTCCATGATGTGGTGAGTAATGGATGTTAGTTGAACAGAGACCATTTACAAATATAGAGGAAATGAATGCAAATTTGCTGTTCTGTCTAGAGTCTCTGTAATCTGTAATTTTGGAATGCTGCTGGCTAATGTCTGGTAGATAATTCTCCAGGTGTCCCTTTAACCTGATTATGCTGATAGGGTATTTCCAAGCTCAGAAATGTAATCCAAAGACCTGGCTTTCTGTGGAACCAGGGGCTGTGGGAAGAATCACAGGCGTGGAGGTATTTTCCTCGGTGAATCAAATGGACAGAACAGGTTGCTGCGGAAAGCTTTCTGACTGCTATTTTGAAAACCTGGCCGTGTATTTTTAGCCTGCACAACCTCTGTGCTGACACGTTTCCTCCCGGGGACACGCAGCGGCTGCTAGGGGAAGGGAAGCCCCGCACCGTGTTCTAGTCCTGGAACAGCAGGCCGCGCGGACAGGCCAGGAAAGCCCTTTTGAATTCTAGCCGCGATAATCCTCGAGTTTACATGGCCATACACTCCAGCTTTGCAGTTATTTTTTTCACATAAAACAAAGGTGCCCTGGGGTCAGGCTGGCTGCTTAGCAAGTGAGGGCAGTGGAGGTTGAGGTAATAAAGGAGAGGACGCTGTGATCTAATAAAGGCGAGTCAGGGCGTCACCTCTTTAGAGCAGCGTGTTTATAATTCACAGCTGGAGCTTCTGGAGGAATGACCCCACTGGGTTTCTTCATTTGTCATCATTAAGTGGCCCTGCATCCCATGAAACCAGAAACCTAGCTCAGCCTTCCATGATTTCCATGGTGTTTCAGGGAGGTAGGGACAAGGGTCCTCATGGGCTTCTAGCTGGATCATTTGTTATGACTTGAATTAGGATGTCTTATTGCTTTGATCGTTTATGTACTCCAAATGGTCCAAATTAAAGAGATCTTCCTCTTTCCTCTCTTTCCTTTTATTTTGTGCTCATGCACAGCGGATGATTAAAATGTAGTCCAGTTTTCTCTTCTTGAGCTGGGAACAGTGATGAAGATACTAAATTATAAAAGGTATAAATAGAGTTGCCTGGGCAGCTCAGTTGGTTAAGGGGCGCCTGGGTGACTCAGTTGGTTAGGCATCTGCCTTCGGCTCAGGTCATGATCCCAAAGTCCTAGGATCGAGCCCCGAGTCAAGCCCCGCATCGGGCTCCCTGCTCGGTGGGGAGTCTGCTTCTCCCTCTGCCCATCACTCGGCTTGTGCTCTCTCTCTCTCCTTCCCTCTCTCTCTCGATGTCTCTCTCAAATAAATAAAATCTTTTAAAAAAAGGCATAAATAATGACTAAAATATATTCCACACCTCCTATGTACCAAGCATTAACTTGTGTGTACTATATTCATTATCTAATTTAATCTCTATGAAGGAGGTACAATTATTATTTTCATTTTGTTGATGCAAATGCCATAAGAGCTGTGTCTTTTGTTCTTAGTCACTACTGCATCTATCCTAGAATAGTACCTGCATTGTAGACGATGTCCAATTAATATTTGTTGAATAATTTATAAAATAATGATATAACTCTGGATAAGAAAGATGGAGTAAGTTTTCTTGTCATTTATTTCCTTTGGCTGGGGGGCAGAGGGTGAGGGAGAGAGAGAATCTTAAACCGGCTCCACGCCTGGTGCAGAGCCTGTCACAGGGCTCGATATCAGGACTCTGAGATCGCGACCTGAGCTGAATCCAAGAGTCAGATGCTTAACTGACTGAGCCACCCAGGTGCCTCTTCTTGTCACTTCTCATGATGGTAGACCATGTTTTTGCACACACCTTCTGACTGGATGAAATATTGATTAGATAATCTGTTGGAAGTAAGAAACAGGTAGTCACCAAGTCAGTTCTTTTTCAGAGAAGTCACAAAGCGGGCATAGGGACATGAGCCCCAAATTGATGCCTTCTTTCCCCCTTGAGGAAGGTGCCTTCTAGAGCAGGGGAGGAGAGCCTGAGAAGCTGAGAAGAGCTTTTGGAACACGTATGGGGCTGAGATACAGACAACAGAACTCACTGCCCACCAAGACTCAAAGGCCCTGTAAACGCCCTGAGGATGCTGAGGTCCTACGCACCTGATTCTAATCCCAGCCTCACCACTTTCTAGCTAGGCATGTTAGCCATACTTTTTGTGTATGTGTGTGTTATTGATATACTTTTGTTGACACATCAGCGTACAACCTGATGAATTAATGCAAAGTGAACATACCCATTTAACCACTATCCAGATCAAGAAACAGAACCCCAGAAACCTTCCCCATGCCTTCTTTTCCCAGACAACCATTATCCTGACCTCTAACGCCATAAACAAATTTTGCCTGCTTTTGTTAACTTTTATATAAATATCTGACTTTTTTTCATCTGCTTAGTGTCTAAAGGACTCATCCATATTGCTGCATGTGGCCATATTTCATTCATTTTCTGTTGGTGTAGATAATACTACTTGTAGCCCAGCATAGGGTCGGTTTTGGTAAATTTCCACATGCACTTGGAACGGGTACTCTGCAGGTGCTGGGTGTGGTATTCTATATATAGCACTTAGGTCACGGACACCTCGTGGAATTTGTACATACTTTGTTGTGTTGTCCGACTCTTCTCTGTCTTTACTGATTTTCATTGTTTTTCCTATCGATGACTGAGAATTGCATGCCTAAATCTCTCATTATGAGATGGAAGGGACATTAGAAATCACCTAGTTTCATTTCTTAATTTTACAGATTGTAAACTGAAGCCAAGAGAAGGAAACAAATGGACTGAATAAAGTCCATGGGCCAGCAGTGACCGAGGTCCTCTACACACGTGATCCCATTCAGTCCTCACAAGAATCTTATAAGGGAGGTAAATGCCATGCCATTTACAGTGAGTTTAAGTAACTCGCTCTCTCTCTCTGAAGGCTCA
Organism: Ursus maritimus; assembly: GCF_017311325.1. Lineage (NCBI taxonomy): Eukaryota > Metazoa > Chordata > Mammalia > Carnivora > Ursidae > Ursus > Ursus maritimus. The sequence goes on from NW_024424453.1 coordinate 41,282,196, forward strand.
AACGGACCACGTTATACCCTAAGGTTCAGCACCTTGCCCACGGATTCACAGAAACTTGGACCAATCACCAGTTATTCTGTGGGCATTAATCCAGGCTGCTACTCAGTGTTTCAGGAGCTAGTACGTTGAGAGGAAAAGAAATCAAGGCATGGGCGTTTTCCCCCAGAAATTCACAAGGAAATGGTGAAACCAGCACGTAAGCGCACAGTTACAGCACGGACTCAAGGGAAAGCTTCTCATGTCCTATAGATAAGTTTGGATTTCATCTCGAAGACATTGGGAAAACCATGAAGAATTTTCACCAGGGACGGAGGTTGAGCATTAATTCCAGTGAAAGTTGGTGGCGGCCTGCTCTGTCATTGTGGCAGTGGGGATTGCAATCAGGGTATTGGTTCAAAAATCTTGTAGGAAATAGTCCTCTGAACAGGCAGAACAATGCTTTTTCCAACTTGAGAGCCTCTGGTTGCCAGTGTAGATGTGTCCTCTGGAGAAGCATTTGTTAGCACTGGAAAAATCAGTGCAGATGAAAGCAATTCAAATAGTACTTTTATAGAATGACCGAACCCCTCCTTTCTCCTTCTCCTTGCTTGAGGCCATTCTGCTTGAGGTGGGAACGGGGGCTTCCCAGAGGTAGAGCAAAGACCCAAGAAACCTTGGAAAATTTCTGAGCTTAGAGTAAATTTGAGCATGAAGAATGGGGTATGTAGGTGGGGGGATACTTCTCATCCCTGAGCACACCCTTTCCCACCAAAATTTCGATTAGTTTGAGAAGCCCACTTCGTGATCTAGATGTGGCTATTGATTCCTGTCCAGTAAGTACATGACCACGCACGTTTCTCATCCCTTCTTTGTCAGTGCCTGCTCAACTCGGGGGCCCTCCGGACGCTCCGGTGTTCCTGCAAGCCCGCATTTCTGAATTGAGCCCAAAGGCCAGGTGGTCATATGCAAGCTCTCGTTCCTCTTACCTGCAGTAGGTCTAGGTTCCACACCCTTCCTGGCTTCGGAGTGAATCTCCTTTCGGGAGCACTAGACCTTTGTCTGCCTAGCAACTGGCACACATCTCAGCTCACACCCCAGGATCCTTCATTTCCCTAGCTTCCACCCAAAATTCAGTTTTCCAGTTGTCCTTTAAGAGTTGTCTCCTGTTTTTTCTTTTATTTTAACCTCTCCAAGTAAGGATTTAAAAAAATAATTCTGGTTTTTTTTTTTTTCCTGTTAAAAGCAAAACTAAAAATAGTGATTCTGGGGGAATGATTTAAAATGATCACCGTGATCATGAGTGTTTGGACTTGCTTTGATAGCACAATGTTATTGCTGCCTGTAAAGTATTTGATATTACACAAAATGCCGCCTGTCTATTACATTCTAATAGAGTAGCTTTGTCTCCTAGCTTTACAGTTACGTCTTAATAATAGTAGTACATTTCTGACTTCTAGACTGATGCACTGTTGAACCCAACAGAGCCATGTTTTAGATCGCGTTCGAACTAGTGCGTGGGGTTTGTGATAGCTGTGGCCACATCATTTTTCTGGAAGACTGTACTTGTTGAAACACTGAACCTATCGTAGTAAATTTGAGGATAAACAGTAACAGAGAGTAGCAGGTGACCTTTCAAAAGGATAGATACATTTCTGGAAGCTTTTGTTGCCTGGGCTTGCAGTGAATTCTCTCACCTTGGTTAATCATCTCTCAATAACTTATCTTTCAGATTTTCCAGATTGTCCCTAAATTATGTCTCACTCTTGGAATAGTTGATATTCAGAATCTCCGAATTGTAGGTCTCTTGGTGTGAGCTATATACCAAGAACTTTAAAAATCTGTAAGTGACCTTTGCCTGCCTTCCTTACTCTATCTAAGCCCCAAATGTAGTGAAAGAAATCGCTTATTTTTAGGGACTGGAAGAACTCTTTTCTCAGTGGAGGAGGTATTTTACCTTCCACAATTTGACTTAGCTGGTCCACAGAATCCACAACTTAATTTCCCTTTTAGCAGGAGGGTGTTCTGTGGTCCCAAGAAAGGAAAAGGACCCCAGGATGGCAAAGCTGGGATGGGTGCCAAGGTCTAAGAAATCAGAGGCAGGGTGTGTGTGGGCCGGGGGTGGGTGGAGAGTTCCCAGACATGAAGGAAGCTGGGGCCCAGACGGAGATCTGTAACTAGAAGAGAGAAAGCAACAGAGTTTGGAAATGAATGAAATTGATGGGGAGTCGAGGGAAATGGGAGGGCACCCCATGGTCCCTGTTTTAAACGCCATGCTGCTGCTCAGACCTCCCTTTGCTAATAAAGGTCTTATTCTCCCAGCCGCCGATAGTGCTGCTTAGAGATGTCCCTCAGCTGTCCGTCCTCTTTGGGGTTGGGCAGCTCTCTTTCAATGACTGACCATGGCAGGAGTATAAAGGCTCCATCCACTCACCCCAACTCAGAACAACGCTCAGGGCCCTTCCCAGTTCCAGAGCTCCCACTGGGTTGAGTTGACTGAGCCTTTCCCTGGGACCGAATCACAGCCCAGCTTCTTCCTCTGTCCAGTCCTGTTCCTTCCTTCCCCTTCCACAGGTGCTGATTCCAGAAGCATTCTGTAATAAACATCCTACATGTTCACTTTTGTCTCAGTGACTGCTTTCCAGGGCACTCAGTCAGAGGCAGTCACCTAAAGCCCCCTTTTGTGTTTGAAGTTTGTCTCTATGAACAGCCTAGATGGAGATATGAGGAGGGTCAAATAAGTTGAAAACTTAAACAGCAAACTAGAAGCTCAAGGTGTAATGGTCTTTCATGGGCTTGTATGGCCTACAGTGCTGAACAATTAAAAAAGGATTGCCTACGTGGGAAAACTCAAGTGTGTATGGCCTTAGGGACATGCAGACAAAGGCCTTGACCTTTCCTAGTTTAGGTCACACCTAACCTCAGAAGAAATAAGAACTGGACCTCCGGGAGGCAGCCCATTGAAACTTGAAGCCAAGGATATGAACAGATATTGGTTCAGAGAGTAAACTGAGGTCGATAACGAGGAATCCATTAGGAGGGGGGAGGCACAAAGAGACAAATGAGTGGTGTTTAAGCTCCTTCTGGATGCTGAAGTCCACTAGAGCAAGAACTGGTATTCAAAGGAGTCACAACAGGAAAAATTCCTTAGGTTCCCTGAAACCTGGGAATCAAAGAAACTAATCAAAGAGAGGGAGGTCATTAGCACCTAGGATTTCTATGGAAGGAGGAACTTCACCCACAGCTTGCTGCTGAAGGTCAGACAGATGCAGCCGGCGTCCTGACAGCCTGGGAAGAGCCCTGGCAGGCCAAGACAGAGGCAGTGTCCTTAGTCACTGCCCCGCCTCTGCACATCTACAAAGCCTGGCTCTCCAGCCTCAAAGCACGGAGGGCGACCCGACCAGGTTGTGTTGGCCCATAACTCTTTATAGCATTTACAACAGTGTTTTACAAAATGGAGTGTCGTGAGATGGGCACAGTATATTTCTTTTCTTGGTTCCTTCAGAGCAGATTACAAAGCTCTGGACATTGAACTTGGTACACTTGCAAATTAGTTCTGGGTATTATGTGGTCAGGTCCTGCCCTTGCACCCATGACACATTTTTTTTCTCCTTTAAATTCAGTTCCATGGATATGTACAGATATATTCATGATTAATATAGGATAGGTCAACTGTCTAAAAGTGTTAGTGTGAAAAGTAAGAATGATGATTTTACACAGTGGACTCAAGCTTTTCAGTACATGACAGATACCAAATTTTAGGATGTTTTGCTAGCACAAAATTCAAGATGACACGAGCCAAGACAGAAATAATTATAACACAGTCTATATCTCCAGGACAGCAGCATCTTGCTGCATCTATAAAAATGTCCACACTATTCATGTTGTCCTCCCTTAGCATCAGACTTTGTTGAATAGAACGACTGGCTTCCCTAATGCTAGCCTCTTGTATTTGGAGGACTGAGTCTCCATGTTTCAGAAGACATACACTCTTCCAGCTTCACATTTCCAGTGCCTCTGCCCCCTCGCCCTAACATCACCACAAATGTATGTATACGCAGGCAGTAAAAATAAGATTTTGTTTGTTGATCAGAAGTACAGTGTGCTGGTGCAAACTCTAACTGAAGTGTTATATGTAGTATTTTTGTTGACCATATTTAATAACGTGAGACAATCTACAATTGAGTATTTTTTTTTTTTTAAGATTTATTTATTTATGGGGCGCCTGGATGGCTCAGTCAGTTGAGCATCTGCCTTCAACTCAGGTCCTGATCCAAGCCCCACAGCAGGCTCCCTGCTCAGCAGGGAGCCTGCTTCTCCCTCTCCCCCCTGCTTGTGCTCGCTCTCTCTCTCTATCACGGTCTCTCTCAAATAAATAGATCTTTTAAAAAATATTTATTTTAGAGCGAGAGAGAGAATGAGAGAGCGTGAATGAGGGGGTAGAGGGAGAGGGAGAGAATCCTCAAGCAGACTCCCCACTGAGCATGGAGCCCAATGCAGGGTTCTATCCCAGGACCCTGAGGTCATGACCTGAGCCTAAACCAAGAGTCAGACACTTAACTGCCTGAGCCACCCAGGCGGCTCTGAGTATGAATTCTTTTTTTTTTTTTTTTTTT
>NW_024424453.1:41286797-41404731 GCF_017311325.1 Ursus maritimus
TTTTTTTTTTTTTTTTTTAAAGATTTTCTTTATTTATTTGAGAGAGAGACAGCCAGCCAGAGAGGGAACACAAGCAGGGGGAGTAGGAGAGGAAGAAGCAGGCTCCCAGCAGAGGAGCCTGATGCGGGGCTCGATCCCAGAACGCTGGGATCATGCCCTGAGCCGAAGGCAGACACTTAACGACTGCACCACCCAGGCACCCCTGAGTATGAATTCTTAACTGCTTTATCTCTCCTCCTCTCACTGTCCTGATTAGTATTATCTTGTTCATTTCCACAGATGAAAGAAAGGGAATGGGGGAAGAGAACAAATTCCTGGGGTGTCTGTTTTTTTAAAACTGATACCATTACATGCTTAAAAGATCATAGTCTGGTAATATGTATATAGTTTAAAATACCACATAAAAGGCACTGTATACCTAATCAGCCTCTTGTTTTTTGTTTTTCCACTGAGTATTTTATACTGGAATGAGATCCATTTTAGCAGGGCCTTATTTAAAAAAAATAACTCCATGCTACTGGATTTTGTGAAGCTATCATGATTTATTTAATGAGACCCCAAATTATGAATATCTAGTGTACCCTTTGCCACTGCATACAAAGCTGCAAGGAATGTTTGTATATGAATTTATAGCCTATCAGCGACTTATAAATATCACATCTGAATTTCCCCGAGTTCTGTACAATCCTCCTGGCTCTGCAACACAACTTCAGAGGTCAATGAGGAGAAACTAGGATACTAGACCTTGTGGGGGGTTAACCCCCCATTCTCACACCTGCCATGGCAACCTCCAGCTGCCATGTTTGTTTTTCATCAATGCATCACTCCTTGGCATTTCCCCTGACACATCAGACTGCGTCCCAGTTTCCTGCTTGCTGCCAGCCGTGCTTTTCTGCCTTGAGCACTGAACACATTTCTACTTATCTTTTAAAACCTATTCACACATCATCAGTCCTAGGCAAGCACCTTCCCTCTGCTTCCAGAATTAATCGCCTTATTTGCATGCCTTCTACCGTGTACACATTTCTGTTACTGCCCAAATAGCAATTTATTATAATTATGTATGTACATGTTTGACTTCCCTATTGGACTCTAAGTTCCTGGTGGATTGGGACTGGAACTTATTTGTTTTCCCATCTTTAATGTTAAGTAGACTATCTCTGTCATCTAAACCCTTGACTAATGTTTGCTAAATGGCACAGGAGAAAATTCTAAGTGCATTTGGCTGTATTTAAAAGAGAAAAACATTTGAGGCTCAGAATCAATGGTTAGTTTTAGATCTTTAGGAGACAATGGGGACCTTCGTGGTAGAAAAGACCCTTTGGAGAGATGGTGATATCAGCTTGTCTTCCTGCCTACTCTGTGTGAGCTTTGGCATTTTATTTTCTCTGACATTCTTCAGCTTGTTGGCATTGCAATGTCGGAGTTTTGCTAAGTGAATCAGAATATTTCAAGTTATAAGAAAATAAAGTTGATAGAAGGCACAACATGGATACCAAAGTAAAAAAAATCTTGGGTAAGAAAGAAAGGACAAGCAAAAAAAGCTTAGGAGACTGTGAAATATTTATGTGTAATGAAGTTTGAAAAGAAACATGTGTCTGAATGAGATTATCCAGGGGGAAATCCTTGCTCCAAGTATGATGAATTATCATTAATCCTATTGGCAGAAATCATTTATTTCTGCTCTCAAAGTGTGTGTCAAAGACTCATTTTTAGTTTTTAGTAGAATTATTGTCTAAACTTCCAGCATTTAAAAATAATACTCTGAATTGGCTGGTTTTTTTAAAATCACAAGTTATAGGAAAATAAATCCTCAACTTAAAAAGAAATTCACTTCAAAATGCCATGTTTGATTTTTAAAAAGTAGTTTATACGATGCAAAAAATCAACTTCAAATTAAATAACATTCCTGGTAATTGAGCAGAAATTTCTCCCAAATAAAAGCATTTTAAAGTCAAATTTGTAGTTATTGCTATAGCAACAAACAAGAATTTATAACCATTATATTAATGAATGACTCAATGTTTTAGATTTATAATCAGACGAAAAGATAATTTCGTTTAGTGTGAGCCCAGTGTTCTCTCTTGATGTCCCTCTTAAGCTTATTCAAAACCCTCTTTCAGAGATAATTGACATGGCATTACTGTTTTTGAATTTTTGCATATGATACAAAATTGAAAAAGTACAAAAGAGTAGACAGAGAAAATAAAGTTTTATCACTTCCCTATTTTTAAGGACCTCACCTCTGTTCCCAGAAAGCAAGCAAGCACAGAACCTATCTTTAATGTTTTTACTATATATTACTGTATTTGCTCATACTTCACAATGGCAACATACTGTATACACATTGTTCTGCTTTCACGTTTTTGCACTTGAGAATGCAGATCTTTTCCTAATATGCTAGAGAGAGCTGTTTATTTCTAAAACTGCATTAGATTCTACTCATTGGTTCTATTACAATTTATCTTAGTCTTCTATGATGGACTTTTGGATTGTTTGCAATCTTTTACTTGTAGCAAATATAATGTAAATTCGTCACTTGGCATCAGTGGGAGTAGGAATGTAATTACTGAGTCAAGGAACATGTAATTTTCAGTTCTGATAGATAAAACAGAATTGCTCCCCGTAGAGGATAAACCAGATTAATATTCCTCCCAGCCATAAATAAGGGTGCCTATTGCCCATATCATTATCAGTTGGGAGTGTTATAAACTTTTTTAATCTTAGTAACTTGAGTTATAAAAACTGTATCTCCTTATGCTTTTAATATATAATTCTTTATAAAGAAAATCAGGCATTTTCATCCAAACAGAGCCATTTGTGTTCCTTTTTTTATATTATTTATTGGCCATTAAAATAAACATAGCTTTATTGAGAGATAATTTATACGCTCTACAATTTTCCCTGTTGTAAATGTGCAATTCAGTTCAATGATATTTTTAAAAGTTTTTATTTATTTATTTGAGAGAGAGAAAGAGAGAAAACACAAGCAGGAAGAAGGGCAGAGGGAGGAGCAGACTCCCCGCAGAGTAGGGAGCCCGATACGGGGCTCAGTTCCAGGACCCAGGGATCTTGACCTGAGCTGAAGGCAGATCTTAACCAACTGAGCCACCCAGGCAACCCTCAATTCAATGTTTTTTTTTTTTTTTTTAATTGCTGTTATACGAACATTGTCACACTCTAGTTCTAGAACATTTGCAATACCTCAAAATGTCTTCTTATACCATTTGTAGAAAATCTTCTATCCCGCACCTGACCAGGGAAATCATTGACATGCTTTCTTTCTCTTCAAATATACCTTTTCTGAATATTTCATATGAATGAGATCATATAATATATAGTCTTTTGGATCAGGCCTCTTTTAGTTATTATAATGTTTTAGGGATTCTCTAAACAGTAACATGTATCATCAGTACTTTGTTCCTTTTTATTGCTGAACAGTATTCCATTGTATGGATATGCCACTTTTTATTTATTCATCATTTGGTGGACATTTGGATGGTTTCCAGTTTTAGCTATTGTAATACTATGCTTTTAAAGTATTTTATATTTGCCTACACTTCCAGTTCTTCATCCAGTTCTTCATTTCTTCTTCTGTATTTGAGTTACCATCTGTGTCATTTCAGGCCAAAGGATTTCCTTTTAACATTTTAAATGTTCTTTTCCTCTCTTCCCAAGAACCCCAAACATAAGAGTTAGCTCATCAAGAGCCTCTCACCAAGGGTAAAGAGACTTTGCCAAGAAGACAGGCCAGTACTTAACTTGGAAATCAAGGCCTCTTCCTATATTTAGGGGGAATTTGATTTTGACCAGTGAGAGAAAGTTTAATTCAAGTATAAAGTAGGATCCTGACCAACAACCTATATCCTAGGTTTGGGAATGCTAAGTTCAATGAGAATCTTGACACATCCAGAATGGGTATATGCTTGCATAACTTGTTTTAAGAAAACAGATAATCCTCTGTAATTGCTGATAATTCAGCCCCATTGGGTAAATACGGGGCCAAATTTACTGGCCCAATTTGTACTGTAGGTCAGAATTTCAAACCTATGATTAAATTTCCTACCAAAACTATGTCTTTGGAAATGCATACCTTGAAATTAATGTCTATGTGAAGGTTTGAGCTAAATTATGTATTAACCAGGGGGAGACAACAAATACAACAAAGAAAAATTAAAACAAAATCTAATAGTGTGCTGCTTCATTTTTGCATTGTTGACAATAAATAAAGCTGAGAATAAAAAGAGGAGAGGACGATTGTCTTGACAAGACACAAGACTGGTTTTTGTAATAGACTTCACTCTTAAAAAGAAGCATTCTGTTCCAGATTAAGTTGTGGCTCTGCTATTACATGATATTACCCATGAATCCCTTGCTTGGTACTCACATTATTTGAGTACTGACTCTATTATTAATCATTCTGAATATTATCATTACTGTTACCAAGGCATACAAAGGGTTTGTTTTTAAGTTTCAGAAGTTCTATTTTAAATCTTTTGCTCTACATTTTTCTTGATGACAATTTCTTATTTTTCTGAAATTCACATTCTTCTCTTTTATTTTCTGAGAAATGTCGTGGAGTATTTTATTTCTGCTAACTTTTTCCATGATGTTGAGAGCTGCAGAGATTTGTGAAGCTGAAATAACTTCCTTCTTAATCATTTTCGACAGTTCTTTAGTAACACGTGCATGTCATTTCTCAGTTCCGTTGATTCATTGTACTTTAGAAATACTGCTTTAAGGTTAGTGGATGTTAGTTTCATTTCGTGGCAGGAGAAAAGAGTACAGAGGAGTTTGACAGCTATTTTAAGACAATGGGAAAATTTTATGTGTATGCAGGGTGAGCTGAATAGAGGTTTTTCATGCATTCTGCTGTTGTGTGAGGAAGCAGGTCTACCAAAATGGTGCATCGTAGGTTGACAATTTTTACTACTTGTGGAAGTTTCTTTAGGAGCCATGGGAGTGGAGAGATAGTTTTAGAGGGCAGAATACCTTCTCTTTTCCTAGAACTCTATTGGATTTTGCACTAAGAGTTCCGCAGAGTCAATATAGTGCCCTGAGAATCGTCAGTGAGTATATAGTGATTCATCTCTATCCATCTCAGCATCACATTCTGTCGTATGATAACATTATTATAGAAGTTAATGTACAGAAGAGCTAATTCTATTAGTGCACTGCTTGAAATAGGCTACTTAAGAACTCTGATCCCATGTCCCCATCAAATTTGCATCATTAAACAGAAGATACATTTAGCAGGGGAGATGAAATTGGGTGGGCATGATATATTGCTTCACGGGACTTAATAGATGCTAGTTTGTAGAATGTTCAGTTTTTGCTGCAGCTGGTATAGCTAGAATGGCATTGGTTGGCTCCCTATCTGGAAAAATGCCAGACTATTGATGAGTTTCCCTCCCACACTAAAGACATTTATTCATTCAACTAGTATTTATTGAGTTTCTATTATGTGTATTAAACACCATGTTAGGTGCCACATCTAAAATAAACTGTTAAGTAGTCAAAACCCATTTTCTCATAAAGCTTTCAGACTTGTGGGGGAGATAGATAATAAAATAATGACACAAATAAATATGTATGATATATAAAGTTGTATAATGGTATAAAACAAAGACGACTGGTCTGGAGGCTAAGGGAAGATTTCACCGACACCAGTGAAGGGTCTGTGGTGGAGGCAACTGATTCAGAAAGAAGGAGGGAGTATGTGCATAGGCCTCATGGGGGAATGAGCATGACTGGTCCCAGGAACCCAAAGCAAGACTAAGGTGGCAAAGCAGGAAGTACAAGAAGCAGAAATGTAGGATGTGAGAATAGAAAGAGAGGCAGAGGCCAGATCAGGAAGGATACTAAAGGGTAAAAAGGAGCTCGGGCTTTAGAAGCACTCCCAACCCTAACATTCAGGAAAATAGATGCAGTTCTGAATCACCAGTTAGGTAGGCAAATTCTTAGCTCAAGAGTTTTTCAATAATTGAGACTCCCTCTCTTGGAGAAGTAATAAAATAAGTGATTTGTGCATTGTTCATACGGCTAAAGAAATATTCCTAATATCCACAGCAGGGAAAGAAAAAAAAAAGCGCTTTTGCCTTTTAGTATGGTACTATATTATCCATTTCTGAATGCAAAGCTAATTATTCGTCAAATTAAAGCCTATTTTTACCAGTAATATTATTACCACTTGGAAATAACCGATCACCTTGGTTTGCAGGGCTCTGGTATAACAGTGGAGAATAGAATTTTTCATATTCAAAGGGCTTGTAATAAAGGTAGTTTGGTAGGTTTAGAATTAGCTTTCAAAGTAGAAATATAAACAGAGCAAATAAAAAATTAGTCTTTTGCTCTTTCCTGCTGTAGTTTTTAGCTAGCATTAATGTGAGAAACGTCTGAATGCTTATGTTCTAGTAGGCACAGTTTGATGATGTCCTCTTGGTCCCCATAGACGAGAAAAAATATATAAGTGAATCGCATGTTTGTAGATGGGGCAAAAGCGAAGACAACTTGTTTGGGTGTCTGTGGACTCATTAGTTGCCCGGACAAGACAGTTAAGGGTTATTTTTATTTTCTTCAGTTTTTTTTGACTCAGATAAAGTAGCAAAGAAACTTAAATATAGCTTAAAATACAGCATCATTACATAGCAATTTTCCCTGATAGTCTTTGATTTTTTTTTTTGTATCTTAAATGTTAAGGTAAAATTTATCCTTCCCCTCTTCCACTAGGGAAGTTAAGGAGAAGCCCCTTTTTCTCCACTCCCACCCTGAATGCCTCACTTGGAAGATTGACTTCACAGATGAGGGTAGATCAAATCTGAAATCTCATGCCCCTTTCAGGACGCCCTTGCTGGGTGTGAGACCACGTGTTGAACCTAGGTGGGAGAATGAGCCAAGTATTGTTGTATAAACATCCCTCTTTGAAAGTCTGTGACTGGGCAGAATTTCTCTTGTGGTGGATTATGTCCCAGTGGATTTGGTTCTGACCCTTTGAAGGCTTTTGTGCCTTTCTGGGTTGGTGTTTCCATGTGTCCCTTTTATGGGTCATGTATCTCTTCCAGGAGAAACTTGGGGCACTGATCCAAGGGTGACGTGTCACAAAAGCCCATGATGTATCTGGCTGAGCGCATTGGAGATCAGGCCTCATTCTTGCATTCACCAGCCCCTTAACCATACCCCCCACTTCACCCACTTTGCCCTTCTAATTTCAACACACAACTTTTCTTACTATTTAGTTACTGAGGAGCCTCATTTTCTGTTCTCAAATCCTGTGTACTATGCTCATATATTTATCACGCCCAATAAAATGCACTGTGCACTCACTTCAAATAAAAAAAAAAAACTATTGAACACATATCATGTGCCATGTACTCCGACAAGATTTTATACACATTCTTATTCAATGCTCTCAGTAACCCCACAAGACAATGTTATTATCCTGATTTTAGAAATAAGGAAACTGAGACAAGTCAGGTCAAATAGCTGGTCGGTGACTAGGAAGTAGGAGAGTCCAGATTTGAATTCAGGCAGGCCACGTTCAAGGCCTGAGCTCTGAACCACTTGACAATACTGCTATAGCAGGTAAACTCTCTCTTCTGCATCACCAATTAATGCTGTTTGAGCATCTTAGCTTCCACTTAACAGAAAAATAGAAATCACATAGCATGAAATCTCTCAGAAACATATCTGGACCTCTTCCAAGTAGACACAAGGAGAAAGAAGGGCTGACATGATCAAGTGGAGCCCCTGTTTCTAATTTATTTTTTCATGGAATAAGAAAAGTACGGAGGAGGGAAGTGTTTTAGAAATGCTACTGAAAGGAATTTTTGAGATTTAGCACCAAGTGTCAGTGTGATTTGTCCTTCCTCCAGTGCTGAGATATGGTACCGAAGCAAACTGAGAAGGAAAAGATGGTGCTGGCTTTCATACTGAATGGATGTAATGTGGAGCCATTATGATGGAGGATCTGGGAGGGCCAGGAGGAAAGAGGAGGACTGGGGTCCGGTCTCCATTTTACTCCTCCACAGGACAGCCCTGAGTAGTTCAAGACCTGCCTCTGTGGCATGGTGTTAGGTGAGGGAAGGAAAAGCAACTAAGCTGCTGGAGGGTCATCTCTGTACCAGCCCAGCTCTTGAGGCCCTTCTAAGCCTTGGAGTCTATGAAATGTAAAAGCAGAAAGAACAGCCATTTGAACCCATTTCTGGGTCAACAAATGACTATAGGCCAGATCTGGTGAACAAAAGATAGAACAGAAGTGTCCCTGTTGTTCACCACTGCATAATTTATTTTCCATATGTATGCACAATTAAAACAAACTTAGTTAAAAAAAATAGCATCAATCTTTTTGGAAGAAGTTTGGGCACAGGAGAGCCCTGCCTGATACAGAGAGAGTGACGGGGGCTAGTTGTAGCTCATGAGGAAAAAAACTATGATTGTCACTGGTGATGTGCCTGGTGCCTGCTCTGAATGTCCCTCCTGTTATCTCCCGAAAGCACTCATCTGTGATTTCAAATATCATTAAGATTTTCATGGTAAATTAGCTTCCAATTATTCCTGGTCTGTCTGAGGCCACAGCATTTCTGCTTCAGCATGACTGCCAGCACACTCTGATGGGACAAGATGCAGACGAGCCACTGAAAGTAGTGTGGTTATCTTTGCCTTTCTGAGAAGAAAAACGCAAAGATGGCGGAGACTCTGTATAGTTTACACGACTCTTCGTGGCCTGTGCCCCAGAGAGCACTGTGTGGTGTTGTTCGTGATTGCATTGAACATCTCTGGGCTCGAGACCCCCACTGGTGAAGTCATCTTTTGATCTGATTGGTGTTTAGAGCCCGTGCTGTTCTGTGAAGAATAAGGCTCAAGATATCTCGGGCCCACTGTTCTAGTGAGTTTTCTCTGGTTTCTTTAAAGTAACCAAATGCAGCTCCATGTCTCCAGCACAAAGAATCATCAGTGATTTTAAGCTTGTTTCATGGGTGGCAGCAGGAAAACATCACAACACTCTCCTAGGACAGTTGTATTGATCTGCATCATTTCCGTCAGGTTTCCCGCCATGTTGTGGAATGTTTAGAGAGCCGAGCTACAGGAGACCTACCTGCATCAGTGCTCCTTGCTTTCTTATTCAAATAAAAGAAAAATGGAGTTGGGTTGCCCCATGCTGGGCTGGCCCAGATTTTGTGTTTCATCACAATTTTATGTGCTTCAGAGAATGAGTGAATATAAATATATCTTTGACAATGAGGCAGATTGTCACAAGCAAGAAAAGTGAAAGAAAGAGGGAAGATTGGAAGGGAGGCAGAATAGAAGTACTTTGTCAGTGTACAATAGAAATGAATGAGCGTGGTGCTCTTCCTGTAAGAGACTCAGACCTATCCTAACAAATTTACTGTCAGTGCTTTGTAAGGACTGGATTTGAAATTTTACACAAAATCGCATACTATCATTCAATAATTACATTCAGTATTAAAAGTGAAATTTGTCCTTTTCCCACATACTGGAAAACTAACATCATTATGTATACTTTTGAAATACACACCTGTATATTTAGAATTTGTGATGAATTAGACAGGGGCTGACCTGAAATTTTGCTCCCTGTCAGGGGATAAACAGATTCCTTATTCTGTATATAAGCTTTTGAACAATATTTCTTTTTTCCATTGGCCCAACATTACTGACAATATTCTGAGGAAATGGATGTGTTTGTGTGGGCTGATTTGTAGTGAATGATCCATTTGTCACCAATCTGGGTGATGAGGTGCTGAAAAAAATGTGTAGAAAGAAGGTGAAATCAAAAAAGAGAGGAGTAGAAATGAGTCAGCTCTTAGGAATCAGCAGATGTAAGAAAGCAGTGAAGACCTCTGTTCTGTAAGAATTATTTAGGATTGTGGTTTGCAGTGTTACAGATTCAGGGTGGGGCAGAGAAAAACATACTCATTCGAGCATTTCCTACAGTTAGGCTGCTTTGTATATATCTTCTCATTTAATTTTATCATCTTACCATGAGAAGCAGCATTTTCAAAATCCTACTTCATAGGACACGACATAAACTGTGAGATTATGTAACTTTCTACGAGTTGCATGATGAAGAGTGCGGAGATAGGATTTGAGCTCAGGTCTGTCTGACTTCAGTTCCTTGTTTTTGTGGCAGAAGGTATTTTCCAAAGGTGGCCACAATATTATCTCTGATCTCACCGGCTCTTTTACATTGTGACCTTGCCCATTAAAAGATGGTATCTATTTCCCTTCGCCTTGAATCTAAGCTGGCCTATGACTCACTTGTAGCCATTAAAATATGACAGAAGTAACACTGTGTGACTTCCAAGGCTAGATCAGAAAAGGCCTAAGGGCCATGCAGCTTTTGCCTGATGCTGTTGGGACATGTGCTCTGGGGAAAGCCAGTTGCCATGGTGGAATTCTTGCTACCCAGAAACTGCCATGTTGGAAAAGCCATCTTAGAGGGTGCTGTCAATAGTCCTAGTTGAGTCCAGCCTTCCAGCCATCCTTGCCAAGACGCACATGCAGTATGGGAAGCCATTCTGGATTCTCCAGACCAGCGTAGCCACCCCCTGAGTGCCACCGAGTGACCCCAGTCAGTATTCCAAGGAATAGAATAGCTGGCCAAGCCCTGCCTGCATTCCTGACCCAGAGAATAATGAGGGATAACAGATTTGGGGTAGTTTGTTACACAGCTGTGGTAACTGGAACACCTGATAACCATATGGTTGCCCTTTGCGCTGAGGCAAGACCAACAGAGGAATGACCTGGATCTGAGTGATGGGGAGAACTTTGACAGACTGATGTGAGGCTAGTTAGAAACTGGTTGAAAATGATGAAAAGACAGAGTTTTCCGAGCTAGGTAGAGGAGGACATGGGCTAAGAACAAACTGGTAGGAAAATCTAAACTTTAGAACAACTACAGATAAGATGTTGTATCTTTGCAATAGCTCCAAATCCTGTCTCCATTTCCTTCTCCCCTTCAGCAATCTTCTCCAATTCTAGAGTTACACATTTACTTAAAGTCAACTCCATCATTTTACCCTTTACTTTAAAATACTGCTCACTCATTTATGTCCACAGAGACAGCCTATATTCTCACTTTGTCAGATCAGACTGTTCAGTCCAGTATAAAAGCTAAGAGTCAGGGGTTTGGAATCAGGAAGACTTAGGTTTGGTTAAATTTCTAATGAGAAAGCCCTGTTGTCTGTCAGTGTTTTTGTGTGGTCGATTCTGGATATGCAGCATCTAATATGACCAAGATAATGTTTCTGGAATAATGTGATTCTTCTATGGCAGGCATCCTTATAGACAGATAACTCATGTTGATGCTTTATAAATTTTCTTGAATTTCTCAGTAAATTTTACTATTGGTTACCCTTTCCACAGATAATTGAAGGCCTATCTGAGATCCCAGATAGTTATTTATACCATTTGCTCAACCAAAAAAGGTATCAGGGAGGTGTCTGTATATTAAAGTTGCTAGAGGAAGTGCCCTAGAAGATTCAGGGTTCCATTGCTCTCCCAAGTTCATGGACAATTGCGTTCTCCAAAGCACTCGTGAAAGTCCTTAGGCCTGCAAATGCTGTCACATAATTAAAGGTGAGGACCCCCCCCCCCCCAATATTATAGACTTACGATTGGTAGAGATTTAAAAGACAGTGGTAGAGTTTGTCGGGGACTCCCTCATCTTTCACCACAACAGAAAAGTCCATTTGTGTCCCACTGTATTTGGTGAGTGACCTTGTGGGGAAAGGTGGTGTCTGCTACAGTGCTGATAGTACTTTGTGACTAAGCTCAGTGCCGGTATTATACAGCAAAGCATCAGTGGCAAGGAACTGTGGACTTAGCGGATGCCGGGGCGGGAATGCGCAGCTTTGGAGATTGTTTGGAGCGCATGCTCAGGGTTAACACCATAGATTCTGAAGAGACCCTATCAGAGGGTGGTAACCCAAGAAAGTTCATCTGGACTTTTTGGCTTGCTATTCGCCTCACTTCTTTTCCAACACGCATTGTCTATAATTTTAAATGAGCTTTTTGTATCTGATTTACTATCCTCAGTCATTTGTGAATTTGGCATCTTCTTTTAATTGACTTAGAGATGACTTTGTCCCATGTTCTACTTTTTTCTCACCATTTGCCTGGTTCTGAGAGGCCAGCATATCATGGCATTTGAGAGCTTTTTCTTTGGCCTGGATCACTTGGGTTTGATCTAAGCCTTGGCTTTTGTTTTACAATCGTGGGCAAATAATTCATCCTCTCTCAGCATCGTATTATATTGCTTGAAAAGTGGTTTTAATAAATGTACTTGCACAGGGGTGGTTATGGGAGTTAAAAAAATACTGTATATAATACACCATAATCAGCCTCTATTGTTGCTCTTGTTGTTTTAAGTATGTAATGTTGGCCCATTTTCTGTTTTCAGCTTTGCCATTCTGCCTTACCAACGTCAAGGGCTCCCAGCCCGTTTCTTTGCTAATCACCCCAAATAGGATAGGTTTAATAAGAACACTGTAGTTCAAGTGTACTATTCCATATTCACGAGATTTTTGTAAGGATCTACAGAACAAATCTCTCAGAAAATGAAAATGGTGGCAGAAAATAAAAATCCTACAAGAGAACTAAACTAGATTAAAAAAAATTGAAGTGGTTTCATCATACATTGAAGATGAATTGCATGAATTGTTATTCTGTACATTTCCTGAGGGCAAGGGTCATGTCTGCCTTGTTCATTGCCGTATCCTTAGTACCTGAAACTGTCCCATATATACAATGTCTTCGGTAAATATTTACCGAATGGAGGAACAAATCGCACATACGTTAGAAGGTTTGTCCCCATACGAGCAGTATTGTCTAAGAAAACAGCTCAATACAGCTCTAGAAGATCCATTCATTTTCCCCTTCCTCCTTCCCTCCCTCCCTTCATCTCTTTCTTTTTCTTCTTTCTGAGACAGCTGGAAACAATGTGGGCTGTTTAAAATTTTCCCTTCAGTTCCCTCTCTGTTGCTTTCGCACTCAGGATATCATCAAAACACAGTTGTCAGTCTTGGGATTCTTTTTAAAAAGAACATGAACCATTGGAATATTTCAGGGGCGATAGAAATTTCAGACTGAAAAGTGGAGACTTTGAGTTCGTGATGTAGCATTATTTTCTAAACAGCAGTGGAGAAGCTTGGTCAAAGTTAAGGTTGGCACACATGTTTCTCTGCGCATAAAGACTAGTGTGGCTCTCCACTGGAGATGCTAGGAACAGGTGGGGGACAATAAACATAGTCCATTAGAATAGGACAACAGGCAGAGACGCCTGTAGAAAATGAATGTGGGAAGCAATGTTGTTGGCTAGTTTTATATCAAAATGAGAGACCCCTTCTGTCTTGCACAGGAAGTAGTCTTACGAACTCTGTTGCAAACATGCCGGGGCCTGGGATCTCTTGCCCTGGAGATTTTGAGTAGGATGTTCCTCCTTCATCACAGAAATCCTCAAGATCATGGAGTATCTTATGAGAGAAGTATTAGAACTCCTTCATCATGATTTCTTAAAACAGAATACAGTCTCTCAAGGTGACCCTGCGTTGTATAGCTTCAGTCTACATCCTAGAATCAACATCGAGATCATAGGCTGTTGGCCTTCCCGGCCTGAGCACCGCTGGATATGGCGGGATGTACCTTCTCCATGCCTTGGTGACTGTTGACCAGTCTGTTCACTTTGGCGTCATCATATTTATCCATCCACCATAGGTCCTACTCTCCACCTAAGTATCACCGATGGCTCCTTCTTTAATAGCACAGATGGGGCGACATGCTGATTCTGCTGAAGTCTTCTCTTGGACCATCACCACCGTCAATGCCACTAAAGACTCTGCCATTAACTGGACATGTTGGGATCCCACGGTATATTCTCCAGTAAATCCCAGACTTCGTGTCTGAGTGAGCTGATGTAGCTTTGGGGTAGAAACGGCAAAGTCCTCGATGGCCTTTATGTCATTTATGTCTGATTAGTACTGGTGAGAAGTACACGTTCGGGGATCCTAAGAGTTTATCCAGTATCTCAGTCTAAACCGAAATGAGTCTGAACCTTTTCTTCTTTGTTATATCCCCCTCTCCTTGGAGTAGTTGGTACAGTGGTTCTGGAAGCCTGAGTGGGTACGTTTTGCCATAGAACTAGCTGATGCTGGGGCTCAAAGCACAGGGGAAACAGAAAAACTGTCAGAAAGCTGAGGCCCAGAGGCTGAAAGGAAAGTCAGAAAGTCTCCCAGTTGGGTAGGTCTGGCCCTGGCGTAGAGAGATCTGTGGCTGGACTGCTTCGGTTTGAATCCTGACCCTGTCCTTAGTGGTTTTTCTAATATTATGAATCTGTCTTTACCTCAGATTGCTGTATTCAAGGAGAAAATAGCAAATTCAGTGATGTTTGTGTATTTCATATACGTGTTAGCTGCTAGTGGTATTTTTACTATTATTATCATGACTACACCTCGAGGTACAACCAGGGACTTGAGGTTCAGCTCTCATCCTGTTGCTACTCAGATGGGGTCCAGCAACCAGCCCCCTTGCCTGGGAGTTTGTTAGAAAGGCAGAATGTCACTACCATGATGGGTAGTGAGGAGGGCATGTGTTGCATGGTGCACTGGGTGTTATATGCAGCTAATGAAGCATCAAGCTTTACATCGGAAACCAGGATGTACTGTATGGTGACTAACATAATGTAATAAAAAAAACATTAAAATAAAAAAAAAAAGAAATGCAGAATGTCAGGCTCCACCCATCCTCCTGACTCAAAATCTGCATTTTTTAAAATGTTTTTTTATTATGTTAGTCACCATACAGTACATCCCTGGTTTCCGATGCAAGGCTCGATGATTCATTAGTTGCATATAACACCCAGTGCACCATGCAATACGTGCCCTCCTTACTACCCATCACCAGTCTATCCCATTCCCCCACCCCTCTCCCCTCTGAGGCCCTCAGTTTGTTTCTCAGAGTCCATAGTCTCCCATGCTTCACTCCCCCTTCTGATCACCCCCCCTTTCTTTATCCCTTTCTTCCCCTACCGATCTTCTTAGTTCTTATGTTCCATAGATGAGAGAAATCATGTGATAATTGTCTTTCTCTGCTTGACTTATTTCACTTAGCATTATCTCCTCCAGTGCCGTCCATGTTGCAGCAAATGTTGAGAACTCGTTCTTTCTGATAGCTGAGTAATATTCCATTGTATATATGGACCACAACTTCTTAATCCAGTCATCTGTTGAAGGGCATCTCGGCTCCTTCCACGATTTAGCTATTGTGAACATTGCTGCTATGAACATTGGGGTGCATATGGCCCTTCTCTTCACTACGTCTGTATCTTTGGGGTAAATACCCAGTAGTGCAATGGCTGGATCATAGGGTAGCTCAATTTTTAACTTTTTAAGGGACCTCCACGCTGTTTTCCAGAGTGGCTGTACCAACTTGCATTCCCACCAACAATGAAGGAGGGATCCCCTTTCTCCACATCCTCTCCAGCAATTGCTGTTTCCTGCCTTGTTGATTTTTGCCATTCTAACTGGCGTAAGGTGGTATCTTAGCTGCATTTTAACCAGGCCCTCTCAATGATTCAGGTGCACAGTGAAGTTTGAAGAGCTCTGGTCTAGATCAAAGGACTGCAGGTAGAGCAAGAGAACTGGTGTGGGGTGGAGGTTAAAGGATTGAGATCAGTGTCCCGAAGGAGACTTAACTGGCTTATTTTCACCGGTAGGCAGGAACTGGCAGAAGGGATGGTTTGCCCTGGTTTTCCTGCAGGGAGGGGAACAGGGAGACGAGAGAACTTAGAGCAAATACTGGGGCCCACAGCTGGGCTTTCTGTGCAAGAGTCGCACTTACGTTTGCTTAAGAATAAAATGAAAGGCTCTCGGAACTGCAATCCTAGTGTAAGGAGCAGACCTCAAAGCCTTGAGTACTCTCCCAGCATCCAGTTTGAGACTTGAGCTGATCAGGTGCCAGGTGGAAGGTCATTGTTGATTATTTACCAAGCATCCTTGAGAAAAAAATTTTTTTTTACTTTGTCTTACATTCTCCACCTTTTTACTCTGAGCTTCATTAGAGGATTCATGACAAGAAAAGAGACGGTGCTATGTAGAAAAATGATCTTTACCGCTGCAAAGTATATCCCTGCCAGAAACGAAAAATGCTGCAGCGCTTAATTAAAGAGCATAGAAAGTCACCAAATATTAACATTGAACCGTGGCCTCCGCCTCTCACTTTTTGCTTAAGAATCTCACAGGGGAGAAATGACAGCAGGGAAGGCAGTCTGAATCTTCCTTCCCAGTCCCCCCCCCCCAAGTCCTCTGAAGAAAGACATTGTTCAGCAAATTAACAGGTAAACAAGATTTTAAGAAGAATGTTTAAACTGCTTAATAGAACAAATTGTTTTTTAACATCCTTAAGCAGCTGTTGGAATCATCGATTTACATACGCATAATGAATATGCTAATTGCAAATCTTTTTCTCCTCATCATTAAAAATAGGTCTCCCTTGGGACTTCTAAAAGACAGCTCACTGTGATTCTGGTTGTAGTTACTATATATACTTGGGTGCCCTCATACACGTATCTTTACAATATATTTGCTTTTGCTAATTGGGTTATGTCTTCCATACTCAAGTAGTTGAGTCTGTGAAATTCTATATGTGAACATGTAGAAACTTGCAAATATGTTTTAAAATCCATTGTCCTGCAAAATAATTTAAGTAGTGCATGAGTTTTTCACTAGGCTTCCCACACTTACTTAGTTTATCTGAGTTTTAATGTATCCTATGGAAGAAAATAGAGTCCAGATAATTATAATATTATTGCTTGGGTCATCATTTCAATTATTACTGATGTTCCGAGACGTTCAAGGTACAGTATTTTTAAATATAACCCATTTCTTTTGAATCCTGAACCTGTGGGCTTTATTAATCTGCATGGCTCATTTGCATTAATATGAATGGAAATATTGAATAGTCTGAATTATTCATCACTTAGAGATGTTAATCTGAGTACAGTTGCCTCCTTGAAAGTACCAAACACGTATTTATTTTACTTGTTTTCCGTATGAGGCAGTTCAGACACTTAAATGTAACAATCAAAAGTAAATCTGAGAAGACTCAAGGAAACAGGAGTAGATGGTAATAGGCACCAGGTAAGATAATTATCTCAGTCACTGAGTTTGACTGTAAAGTCAAAGTGGCTAGAGAAATTACAGAGGTCATCTTGGCTTACACGGTTATGTCATCATCCATTTTGAACCCCCAATTTAGAGCTTTGAGTAAAACACTTCACAAGTGATAATAATTTATATTTTAAGAAACTTGATATGGCCTGATTATGAAAATTCAACTAGGAACATTACAAAGTGACCATGGTGACAGGATTCTGAGCTGTGACTGCAACATAGGTGCTTGAATAATTAAGGTGAAATCAATTTGGGGGAATAATTCAAAGCAATGATTAAGATATTGTCTGGTTATGTACAAAATTGAATCATGTGTTTATGATTCCGAAACCCATCTTTATATAATGATTAATAAATAATGAACTGATTTGAACATATGAGGGAATGAAAAACATTAAAAAAAACTAGAATTGTTTCTGACTTCATTAATATGAAAATTTTTCTCCAACACTGGTTTCCTTGCAGTTCTGTTAATGAGCTCTCCTCCCTACCCCACCCCCACTTTTGGGGTCAGGATTAGAGAAGTTTCCACTGAGTTTCATTTTTCCTTAAACCAATTAAGTATCTCTTACAGAGTATGAGCTAAACATGCTTTCTTTGCAGCCTCATCAACTTGTACTCTGGAGATTATACCTTTTGTGAACTAACTTTCTTTGTGACTTTCTTCACAGCTCTTGATTCCCATTTTTTTCTGTTTTGTTTTAAACCATTGTCCTTAGAAAATAAGTGAGCTTTCAGAGTTGTCGTAAGTTTCAAGTAATTAGAGGTATTTTAGTAACAAGCCATGCTCTCCTAATTCATCCTTAGAAGTCCTTTCCCTTCCCCTCCTGTTCTCTTCATTCTCCTTGTCTTTCTTCTGTAAGCCTATTTACATAGGTGTTTTACAATCACATCTAGGTTTATTAAAATTGAATATGAAAAACTAGCATTTCATAACCTGGGCCAGTGTTGCATATTATTCACCTGTAAATAAATCTTGAAGTTAAGCATAAAGATGGATTTATCAGGTAGACATTAATATAAAGGAAGGATGTTGGGTGACATAGGGAATGATTTCTTGACTTATAAATTGCTCAAACAACTGGTCATTCTAGTGGCCTTACAAAAACATAGGTGATATCATTAAATGTTACCTCAGTAAGATTATTTTAGGTATGGCTGGTGGTCTAATTTAATAAAAGGATGAGACTTGAAAAATCTATGGGAACCTAGAAGAATAAAGGGCATATCTTAAGCATGCATTTAGCAAGTTGAGTGAAATCATAATTAAATTTTCCGTTAAGTGTCCGTGAAACCAAAATCAGAGTATATAATAGATCTTAGGATTTCTTCTGAAATTATTAACAGAAAAGAATGAAATGCTGCCAGTGACATAGTGCCAGGCCGTTCACCCCTATGAATATATATGTGTACATGCAGTGTGAGCATAAAGGCACATAAACCCCAATGTGGTATTTGAATGTATACTCCTGTCAGAATTAATATGATAAACAATGTGTTTTCTTGCAACTAAAAATGAGGGCAAAATGAAAAGAGGAAAAATGAAAATCTCCCTCGCATGCTGAGATTAATAATGGGGCATTAAGAAGAACAGGAAGACATTTTCAAGAAAGCAGCATGAAGTCGAACCGACCTAGACTTTGATTGAGGGTGGCATGTCCTTTGTAGTTTTCTGCTCTCCATCTCTACCAGCAAAATAGGCTTCTACTACTGCTTCCACCTCACTGTTGTTCAGATTAGCCAGAAAATTCTATGGCTTCTTTTGACACAATAGATTTTTTCCCCCTATTCCCTTCCTGCAGTGGTTACCAACATGGCAAACAATTACGAATCTTAAGGTGAAAACAGAACATCCATACAGAGCTGAGCATTTTTTACCCCAGGGGATTATTGATTTGTACAGTGACTTTTGTCCTTGGTAATCTCAATTTTCAATGGTGTACAAATTTGTACGTATCAGCTAAACTCCCGGGGGCCTTTCTTCAATTAATAGATACTTTATTGGGAAGCCTGTCTTTCTCCATAGGACTTCACTGTAGACATCTGAGATTCCAAATATAGACAAAATGAGATTTCAAAAAAGTAAATATACTAAAATGATGGGCTAATGTCAAAGTCAAACTAGCCTCGTGATTAGTTTGATTAAAATTGGGAAATCAGATTTTATTATGGACGCTCACATAACACTCCAGAACAGCTTTCTTCCTCTTGGTACTGTGGGTATTTTGGGTTGGATAATTTTTTTTTCCCTGGGGGGAGCTCATCATAGGAAGTTGAACAGCATTCCACAACTATACTCCCTAGATGTCAGTAGCAACCTAGCTGCCAGTCATGGCAAACCAAGACTCTGCAGAGAGTGCCAAATGTCCCCTGGGGGACAAAATCAGACTCTGGTTGAGAACCACTGTTGTGAAATATTCTGTGACTCTCTTGCAAGTCACACAGGAAATGATGGATTCTTACAGCTAAAAATGGTATCTGATCCAGGATCCCTCATTGGGCAAAATTGTTTTTTTGTTTGTTTTTGTTTGTTTGTTTGTTTGTTTTTTTTAAAGCTTTTATTTATTTATTCGACAGAGATAGAGACAGCCACCGAGAGAGGGAACACAAGCAGGGGGAGTGGGAGAGGAAGAAGCAGGCTCATAGCGGAAGAGCCTGATGTGGGGCTCGATCCCACAATGCTGGGATCACGCCCTGAGCTGAAGGCAGACGCTTAACCGCTGTGCCACCAGGCGCCCCTGTTTGTTTGTTTTTAACAGAACTCAGTTTCTCATTTGTGACACCTAAGTAATCCTCCGTTCTTCTGGTCTGATATGACTGCATTTGTATTTTCTGATGCTAAAGTCTGGTAGGATGACATGACAGTACCTCCAGGACAACTGCCAGGTGTCTCTTGCCATCAGGGCTATGAACTTCTACGGTCATTGTTATCTTCTGGCATCCTATCTGTAGCAGCTCAAATCTGGTTCTCCTTTCTTCTACTAATCTATTTTCTCTCTCTTTTAAGTTGTAGTTGATATATAGTATCCTATTAGTTTTAGGTGATTTGATCAAATCATGATGATTTTCTACATTTTTTCTACATTTCAAGTGATCCTTATGTCAAATATAGTCACCACCTGTCACCATACAAACTTACATTATTGACTATATTCCCTATGCTATACATTATATCTCCTTAACTTACTTTATTTTTTTTATACCATTTTATTTATTTGAGAGAGAGTGAGTGAGAGAGGGAGGAAGAGAGAAACTGAAGCAGACTCTGCACTGAGCACAGAGTCCGACGTGGGGCTCGATCCCATAGCCTTGAGGATCATGACCTGAGCAGAAACCAAGAGACGGACACTTAAACAACTGAGCCAGCCAAGCGCCCTTTAACTTACTTATTTTGTATATGCAAATTTGTACTTCTTAATCATCTTCACCTATTTTGCCTACACCCCAACCCCTCCCCACTCCACTCTGCTGACCAATAGTTTCCTATATCTATGAGGCTGTTTTGTTGTTTGTTCATTTTTTTTCAGATTCCACATACAAGTGAAGTCATATGGCATTTGTCTTTCACTGTCTGACTTATTTCACTTAGCATAGTAACGTCTAGTCCATCCATGTGTTGCAAATGGCAAGATTTCATTCTTTTTTACAGCTGAGTAATATTTTATTGTCTGTGTGTGTGCATGTGTGTGTGTGTGTTCATTCATCTATTGATGGACACAGGTTACTTACATATTCTGCCTATTGTAAATAATACTGAAATAAAAACAGGGGTGCATACAACTCTTCAAATTGGTATTTTCGTTTTCTTTGGATAAATGCCCAGAAGTGGAGTTGCGGGATCATACGGTAGTTCTATTTTTAATTTTTTGAGGAACCTCCATACTGTTTTCCATAAAGGCTTTACCAATTTACATTACCACCAACACTGTGCAAGGGTTCCCTTTTCTCTGTGTCCTTGCCAACACTTGTGATTTCTTGTCTTTTTCATTTTAGCCATTCTGGCAGGTGTGACATGATATCTCATTGTGGTTTAATTTACATTTCCCTGATGATTGGTGATGTTGAACATCTTTTCATGTGCCTGTTGGCCACCAGTATGTCTTCTTTAGAAAAATAATTCAAGTTCTCTGCCCATTTTTTAATCACGTTGTTTGAGGAGTGCCTGCGTGGTGCAGTAGTCAGTTAAGTGTCTGACTCTTTGTTTCAGCTCAGGTCATGATCTCAGGTTCATGAGATTGAGTCCTGGGTGGGCTCCACACTCAGCGGGGAGTCTGCTTATCCCTCTCCCTCTCTCTCTGCCCCTTCCCCCATCTCTCTCTTTCAAAAATAAATAAGTAAAATAAAATGAAATAAAATAAAATAAAAATAAATTAAAAAATCAGATTGTTTGATGTTAAGTTGTGTAAGTTCTTTCTATTTTGTATACTAACCCCTGTTGGATGTATGATGTGCAAATATCTTCTCCCATTCGCTAGTTCCCTTTTCATTTTGTTGATGATTTTCTTCACTGTGCAAAAGCTTTAGGTTGCTGTGATACCATTTGTTTATTTTAGCTTTTGTTGCTCTTGCCTGAGGAGACTGATCCAAAAAATATTGCTACGACCGATGTCAGAGAGCTTATTGCCTATGTTTCCTTCCAGAAGTTTTATGGTTTCAGGTCCTACATTTTTTAAAAGATGTTATTTATTTATTTGACAGAGAGAGAGACAGCCAGTGAGAGAGGGAACACAGCAGGGAGTGGGAGAGGAAGAAGCAGGCTCCCAGCGGAGGAACCTGATGTGGGGCTCTATCCCATAATTCCGGGATCACGCCCTGAGCCGAAGGCAGACACTTAATGACTGAACCACCCAGGCGCCCCTCTTTAATCCATTTTGAATGTGTTTTTGTATATGGTATAAGGGAGTGGTCCTGTTTCATTCTTTGGCATGCAGCTATTCAGTTTTTCCAACACCATTTAATGAAGAGACTATCTTTTCCCCATTGTATACTTTTGCCCTTTTTGTCATAGATTAATTGACCATATATTTATGTGTGTATTTCTGAGCTCTTTATTCTATTCCGTTTATCTACATATCTGATTTTGTGCCAGTACCATAATGTTTTGATTATATCTTTGTGATATAGTTTGAAACCAGGGAGCATAATACCTTTAGCTCTGTTGTTCTTTCTCAAAATTGCTTTAGCTATTAGGGGTCTTTTGTGGTTCCATACAAATTTTAGGATTCTTTTTTTTTAGTTCTGTGAAAAAATGCAGTTGGTATTTTGATGGGGATTTCGCTGAATCCATAGATTGCTTTGAGTAGTAGGGACAATGTTAATTTTTCCAATCCATGAACATGGAATATTTTTTCATTTACAGGCGTACCTCCTTTTATTGCACTTCACCATATTGTACTTCACACATAATTGTGTTTTTTAGAAGTTGAAGGTTTGTGGCAAACCATGTATTGAGTCTATCAGCACCATTTTCCCAGTAGCATTTACTCGTTTGATGTCTCTGTGTCACATTTTTGTAATTCCTGAAATATTTCAAACGTTTCTTTTTATTATATTTGTTATAGTGGTTTGTGATCAGTAATTACAAGTTGCTGAAAGCTCAGATGATGATTAGCATTTTCAGTGGTAAAGTTTTTTTTAAAGATTTATTTATTTGAGAGGGGGAGAGAGAGAGAGCAAGGGGAGGGGCAGAGGGAGACGGAGAGAGAGAATCTCAAGCAGACTCCATGCTGAGCGTGGAGCCCAGTGCGGGGCTCCATCCCATGATGCTGAGATCGTGACCTGAGCTAAAACCAAGAGTCAGACACTCAACTGACTGAGCCACCCAGGTGCCCTGTGATAACATTTTTTAGTTAAAGTAAGTACATTGCTTTTTTTAGGCATAATACTATTGCACACTTTATAGACTACATTATAGTATAAACATACTTTTATATGCATTGGGAATGGGAAATCAGAAATTCATTTGACTAGCTTTATTGTGATATTTGCTTTATTCTAGTATCTGGAACCAAATTTGCAGTATCTCTGAGGTATGTTGTATTTGTGTCATCCTCAGTTTCTTTTATTACTTTCTTATAGTTTTCAGAGTACAGTTCTTTCACATCCTTGATTACCTTTATTCCTAGGTATTTTATGCAATTATAAGTGGGATTGTTTTCTTAATTTCTCTTCCTGATAGCTCATTGTTTGTGTATAGACATGCAACTGATTTCCGTATGTTAATTTTGTATCCTGTGATTTGACTTAGTTCGTTTATCAGTTCTAATAGTTTTTTTTGTGGAGTCTTTAGGATTTTCTATATATAGTATCATATCATTTTCAAATAGTGACAGTTTTACTTCTTCCTTTCCAATTTGGATGCCTGTTTCTTTTTCTTGCTAATTTCTGTGACTAGGACTTCCGTATTACGTTGGATAAAAGTGGTGAGAATTAGCATCCTTGTCTTTGTTCCTGATCTTAGACGAAAAGCTTTTAGCTTTTGACCATTGAGTATGATGTTAGTTGTGGGTTGGTCATATATGGCCTTTATTATGTTGAGGTACATTCCTTCTGTAAGAACTTTGTTGAGAGTTTTTAGCATAAATGAATGTTGAATTTTGTTAAATGCTTTTCCTGCATCTACTGAGGTAATCATATGATTTTTATTCTTTTTGTTAATCTGGTATATCACAATGATTAATTTGCGGATGTTGAAACAGCTTTGTATCCCTGGAATAAATCCCACTTGATCATGGTGAATGACTCTTTTAATGTATTGTTGAATTTGATTTGGAATAAGTGCCAAAGGCTAGGTACTAACTCTTGGAATGTTTGGAAGAATTCATCTCTGAAGTCTTGACTTCTGATTTTTGGTAGTTTTTGAATTAATAATTCAATTTCATTACTTCTAATAGTCTATTTAGATTTTCTATTTCTTTGTGATTCAGTTTTAGAATATTGTGTGTTTCTAGAATTTATCCATGTCTTCTAAATTTTTCAGTTTGTTCGTGTATAATTGTAGTAATCTTTTACGATCCTTGTATGTCTGTGATATCAGTTGTACCATCTCCTCTTTCAATTCTAATTTTATTGATTTGGGCCCTCTCTCTTTTTTTCTTGATGTGTCTGTCTAGAAGTTTATCTCTTTTGCTTATCTTTTCAAAGAACCAGCTTTTAGTTTCACTGATCATTTCTATTGTGTTTTTGGCTTCCATTTCATTTATTTCTGCTCTGATCTCTATTATTTCCTTCCTTCTGCCAACATTAGTCTTTGTTCTTTTTCTAGTTTCTTTAGGTGTAATGTTGGATTGTTTATTTGGGATTTTTCTTGTTTCTTGAGGTAGACCCGTATTGCTATGAACTTCCTTCTTAGAACTGCTTTTGCTGTGTCCCAGAGATTTGTGTTTCCATTTTCATTTTTTCAAGGTATTAAAAAATTTTTTTTTCTCTCTGGTTTCTTTGTTAAACCACTGGTTGTTTAGGAACATATTACTTAGTCCTCATGTGCTTGTGGCTTTTGTCCAGTTTTCTTCTTTATTGATTTCTAGTTTCATGCCAGTGTGGTCAAAAAAGATGCTTAATTTAATTTCAGTCTTCTTGAATTTATTGGGACTTGTTTTGTGGCCTAACATGTGATCTGTCCTGGGGAATGTTCCATGTGCACTTGAAAAGAATATGTATTCCAAAGTTTTTGGATGAAATGTTCTATATGTATCTGTTAAGTCCATCTGGTCTAATGTGTCATGTAAGGTCAATGTTTCCTTATTGATTTTCTGTCTGGATGAATTGTCCATTGATGTAAATGGAGTATTAAAGTTCCCTACTATTATTGTATTACTGTGAATTTCTCCTGTTATGTCTGCATTATTTGCTTTATATATTTGGGTTCTCTCATGTTGGGTACAGAAATACTTAGAATGTTATATCCTCTTTGATTGACTCCTGTATAATTATGTAATGTCCTTCTTTGTCTTTTGTTACAGTCTTTGTTTTAAAGTCTATTTTGTTTGATATGAGTATTGCTGTACTAGCTTTCTTTTCATTTCCATTTGTATGGAATATCTTTCTTCATCTTTCTACTTTCACTCGGTGTGTGTCTTTAGATATGGAGAGAGTCTCTTGGAGGCAGCATATAGATTTTTTTTTTTAACCACTGACCTTTGCTGAAAATTTTGAAATAGTGGTCTTCCAGCTTCATAAAAATTACTCTGTTTGAGATCCCTGGACCTCATATAAGACTGATAACTTCAAATCTAGAGACTTCCTCAATTTGCGTACTTCTTTCTACAGTATTGGTTCTATTGTCTACCTCGTTTCTTTAAATTCTTGTGTCTCTGAACACCTCAGCACCTCTTCCATTATTCTTAATTTTTTAAATTGTATTTATTTATTTGAGAGAGAGAGAAAGGGCACACATGGAGAGGGGGAGGGGCAGAGACAGAGGGAGAAGCAGACTCCCCGCTAAGCAGGGAGACTGATGCGGGGCTCAACCCCAGAACCCTGAGACCATGATCTGAGCCCAAGACAGACACTTAACTGAGCTGCCCGGGCACCCCACATCTTCCATCATTCTACTTTTAAAATAAAGATGGTTTTCTCCATGCATTCAGCTTCCTTTTCTTTTCTCTAACTTTGGGCTCTTCCCAAGATTTCAGTCTTATAGTTCTCCATGTGTTTTCTTTTCTTTTTGCTTTTTATTTTTTATTTTTTTAAAGATTTTATTTATTTATTTGACAGAGATAGAGACAGCCAGCGAGAGAGGGAACACAGTCAGGGGGAGTGGGAGAGGAAGAAGCAGGCTCATAGCGGAGGAGCCTGATGTGGGGCTTGATCCCATAACGCCGGGATCATGCCCTGAGCCGAAGGCAGACGCTTAACCGTTGTGCCACCCAGGCGCCCCTCTTTTTGCTTTTTGAACCTTCCCTTGAAGATAAACACTTTTTGTAGCACAGTCTCTTACATCAGTGCACATGTCTCTCAGAATTGGACTTGAGCTACCAAGGCCCAGCACCATTTTTTTTTTTCCTCTATTACCCCTCACCTCCATGGGAAAAAAAGTGAACACATAAGAGATTATGGGGCACCCGCCCATCATTTTGATTTTTACTTGCCCTAGTCCCCAACTTTAGAATTTTTAACTTATTATTTCATAAAAATAATTTTAATTTCAATTACAATTTGTTATTATAGATATTTATCATTTTCTGCATCTATATAATTTTCCATAGTTTCTTTTACCATTGTCCAAAGAATACTGCAATTCACAGACTGGTAGGTAAATGCTTGTTTACTTTTTTATTGTTATTTTCCCACAGGATACATTCCTTGAAATAAAAGCACTGATTCAAAGAGCCTATAGATATTTAACGGCCAATCAGCATTGCTCAGAAGGGATCTCCTTGGCTTCATGCATCAGTTGAGTAAGTACCCAAGAGGTTCTTGTTATGTTCCAAGTCCTGTACTCCTTTTTCTAGCTGCTTCTGTATCCAATCCATTTGTCATTCTACTAAGCTGATTTTGCTTAAACCTTGTTTGCATCTGTCATTTTCCTGCTTGGAAACCTCTCACATACACTTAGGCCTTATGGGTAAAGCTGAACTTTCTAGACTGCTAGCCAAGCCCTGCCTGCCGCCTTCCACCCAAGTGCGTGTGCAAGCATGTGTGTGTACACACGTAGAGCCCCAGCTTTCTTTTCCAGTAGGATTTCCACTACTCTCCAGCATCACCGTTCTACATCTCTTTGGGTTGATATCCTATTCTCCTGACACCACATACTCATTTCTGATTCTGTATTTTTGCATTCCCACCCACCACTCCTTCAAAGAGCTGGAAAGGCATTCCAAATGTTCTCCTTCTCCAAAAGTACAGTGTATCTCAGTGATAGCCTTTCTCCTCAAACCCAAATTGTCCTGTCTTTGCCAGGTTAATTGGTGGAGCCAATTAACCACCACTTAGTGTTATTTTGTGGTTCAAGTATACTAAGCTCTTGCTAGGTAGGATTGCAATAATTTTCACCTCTCCTTCTGAACAGAATGCCGGGTACTCTGTTTTATGGCTCATAAATGAATTCGACATTTTTTAAGCGTCTACTATGTCTTAGTCACTGTTCTCAGTTCTGGGAATACAATGATGCTATATTAGGTATGGTCTCTAGCTTCATCACGTAGACAATCTAAGAGTCTAATGTTTTTGCTTTCCAGACCTACCCATTAAAGCATACCCTGAATACTTGTATTTTCCTCAGAGACTCAATTTTGGGCTGTCACTCTACCCCATCTCAAAACTGCTTTGTGATAAGCTTATTTCACAAATAGACAAGAATCTGGGAATTTAATGAGTAAATACAGCTTAGATCATTATTTATGAAATTTAATTCTGCTGCATCTGGCCTTTCTAGTGTAATAAGTGAAAGTATTCAAAGAATTGTAGGGCTGGTGGAGCTGGATCTCACAGAGGGCTTCTCAAAGTCAATTCTGGGGCTATCCAGAAGGATTATTACATTTTAAAGAAAAATGCATACAATATCTTCTTATATCCTAATTTTCCAGTGTTAAATAAGATTTACTAAATGAGAGTAAACATAGATTATATAAAAACATGTAAAGATAACGGAACTAGATTACAGCTGTGAAGGATTTGTACACTGAGCAGAAAAGCAATGCAAATGTGATAACCTTTTTTTCAGTCCCCAAAATATTGTAATGGATTCACTTTGGGTGGTATCTCAGCTCTGAAAAGTCCTTTGATTGAGAAAACTGGAAATCCCCAGCCTCTGATGAGTACTGTTAGATTCTGTTTTGCACTGTGAAATATGCAATTTTGTCATGATCTTAAATTTAAACTATAACAGCATATCTTTATATTTGAGAAAATATCTTAATGGAGAGGTAAGTACTGAGATCTCTTTGGGTTAGTAATCTCCATTGGTATCAAAATCTCCAAGAACATGAGCAGGAAATGGGAGAAGTGGTTAGGGAGACTTTATACTTTAATTTGTAACAAAGAATACACAAGAAAAGAAAGGGGAAATCTCACAAGTAAAGGGATTAGGTAAAACTACAACTCAGGTTATAAATGACTGGTACGTTTCCTTTGGCTAATCTAATAGTGAACTCAGGTAAGAAAATAGGAAAAAAAAACAAAAACAAAAAAACCCCACCCATGTTATTAATAAAAGAAGAAAGAAAAAGAAGCAATAATGATGATTTATTCACAAATTCCCAGGGACTTAATGAAGAATGTTCTTGGGCATAATGAGATGATTTTGATTGTGTTTATTTATCACACTTTCTATTTGAGATGATCTAAGGAAAAATATGAGAATAAAAATAATTAGTGAATGTTTTTCAGATTTAACAGTTTATATCTGAAATTTTGAATGATAATTTAAACTGGGGAAGACAGAGTTTTGGAGGTTGAATTGTTACTTTTTCTTGGTTGAATTCATTGGAAAGTTAGAAAATGTGTTATTTTTAGAGACTAGTCTCTGAAAATACAGAGGCAATGTTTAATAGGATGTATAATAAATAATATAAATATATATTTATAAAATTACATGGGTCTAAGGCATAAGGAAAACTTGTGGCTGATATAATTTGCTGCATTTCTACTTTTTCTCTCTCTTTATATTACAAAGCTGAGACAATTCTGTGGAGTTCTGAAGTTTTCAGAAATTTCTGTATACCTTTTGTTGTTTTTATACCCCTTGAACATCAGTTTCACCTTGTCTTCACAGTTCATATGTTTCCAAGCCCCAAGCTAACCCTGTCTCCCTGATAGAAATCACATATGTATCAGCAACAAATGGCTATCAGTGGATTGTGAGTCCAACGTGGTTTCACACATCTATTTACAAAGTCAAAATTTTTTTTTAAGTGGAGGTACAACATTTTGCTAAATAGTACATTTTGTTTTCAACCTAAGATGGTATTCTCTTTAGACCTCAAAATCCTTACCAGTGATTGAAAGTGCAAGGAGTTGGAACATGGAGGAACTTTGTAAGGGTGAGAAAGTCCTAGGTCGCAACTCGGGCCCGTGAGAGTCACTGTGGTTGAAAATGCTCAAAATGAGGCTGCATCACCACCTGGAAACTGAGTGTAGTTAAAGGATGTTTTACTGTGTATGTGGGAACTAGATTAGTAGTTTATTTTATCTTTTTTTAAAAATCTCAGTTTCAGAGTTTATATTCTTCAATTCTCAGCTTACAATCATCACCATCCAGTCAAAAGAGTTCTTTTTGTTTTGTTTTTATTTTATTTTTTTTGTTACTGTGCACAGTATTTATTAGTTGTTTATTTATCAAGAGAAACCATTCCATCACCCAATATTCATGTTTCATAGTTCAGGAATACAGGTGAGTGACACACTTCCATGGAACTCAACCCAAAGAAATTCTATACATCCCAAAATCGCTTTGCACCCTGCAAGATACCAGCCTTCTTCATTTCTTCAAAATCTTTCATGAATCATAGTTTCAGTAGAAATCTGCATATGCCTTCTTTCTTGGTGCAGTCACAGCAAACTTATAGAAAGCTGCAATCCCCAGGGATATGGTGACTGCTCCAACAGACGCTTGGCCAGAAGGCCTCTCATCTGAGGTATCATCCAAGCCCTGGAAGTCGTGGCCGTTATTCTCCTCAACACCAACCTCAAACCCAGTGTCCTTCATAACTGATAGAACAAGAGTTCTTTTTTTTTTTTTTTGAACATTTATTTCATTTGGTCCTCTCTTTCTTCCCTAATCCTTACCTCATTTTATTCCCTTAGATGGGAACTTACTCAAGTATGTGTAACTTATCCTCAAATATCCATTTATTCTTAAAAATGTGTAGACTTTATGAGCATGCATGTCTTAAATGTGCACAAATGGTGTTATTGAGAAATCTCATTTACTTTCCTAATGTAGATATTTGATGATATTTATTTACAGTTGATTATATCTAGGTCATAATTGGATTTTGAAACTTTTGTTTTGGCTTTAGAATCCTTTATTAAAAAAGAATTTTATAGACCATTAGGACAGACAGATGAAAGTAGGGCTGCTTTGGCCGGTGTGGGTGTGTGCAGGTCTGCAGCCCCCCTCAATCCTCTTGGTCTTCCCCTTTCTCCCTAAAGTGGTCTCTGAAGTGTCTCTTCTGAATTGAGGGCTTTGGAACGTGTTATGGCAACTCTTGGACTAGATGCTTTTGAAATCATACTCCGACTCCTTTTCTAAGATCTATCCTTGTATGAAATGCATTTATACATAAGCTTATCTGAACTTTCTGTCATGCCAACTAACCTTCATGAGCAAGATCTTGTTTTGGTCTCTTCAGCAGATCTACTCAGTGCTCCACACACATTTTAAGGGAGTGGGTGAGCAAGGCCCTTATTATTTCAGTTGACAAGGAGAGACACTTGGTAGGTAGACAAACAGTTTATACAACAGAATACTTTGGAGTAGAGCAAACATCACTAGGTTACCTCTCTCTGTATATGAAAGCTCCTTCATTGCTTTTTCAAGTAAATGAGATATGGGAAGTTAGCACCTCATGATATCACATGGAGCTGCACCTGAATCAAACTTCAGCACCAAGCATATATATGTATATGGTCTATATATACACATATCTATATAAAATGACATTTAAGTGAATGTCTTTTGAGAACGAGTTCTACGGTTTTCAGCCTTCTTCCACACAGTATAGTAAAGAGAAATGTGAACGAACCTTTCTCTGTGCTAGGAGGCCTCTGAGGCCGTTTGTGTCTGCACTACATGATCGTAAGCTGAAAAGATTTCGAATTAGTGCGTCTTCCTTCATGGTTTTTTGTTGTTGGTGGTGGTGTTTCTTTCACTTCTTGCAAATGTCAGCCTGTCTATCATTAGCAGCCGGTCTTTTCCACTTCCTCTTAATTGCCATTTCTAATCTAGTATGAATTGAGAAGCCAGATAAGCAAGCGTTTAAAAATTGACTCCAAATGGCACAATTTTGCCTGAAGGCTTTGCTTCCCCCTGAATAACTTGCACAGTGTTTACTGTTTTGATTTTATGGAAGCGCTTTTGGATGCTCAGACTTTTCTGTTTGTGTGTGTGTGTGTGTGTGTGTGTGTGTGTGTGTTCCATCTTACTTTCTGGCTCTTGTCCGTCTTTTGGACAGTGGAGGTTACTAGCGGAGTGCTGGAAGGACTGAGTCAGCGTTCACCATGTTTGTTTTTTGCAGAAAATACATATTCAGGGACGTTGCAGCTCCCATTATCCTTCTGCTTTGCTTCGATTGGGATTAATTTGACTTGAGGAGCCAGATCTCTTTTTCAGAGTCAGTGAATTATTTTTGGTTCACTGAAATAGTCAAACTGACTCCTGAGGAGATCCCAGATTTACTCATGGGATGCTTCTTAGATAATCTGTGGTTATAATTGCTTCTCTCATGAGAACTAAAAAATTCCAACCATTAGAAATCTTCCTTTCCTCACTGGCCCAAAGACTCTCAGTCCAAAACTGGTGGTAATATGTTGTTTTGTTATTAATACCAGTTGTATTAAGTAAATGTCTTTCAGAGGGTGCATAAAGACTTTTCTGATGACATCATAATGCTGAGAGGTGAATTTACCCATTAGTATTTTTTAATAATGGAGATGTCAGTGAAGCCTAATAGATGTCTTACTGGCAAGTCTTCTAATAACAAGGATCTGATTGAATTCTATTCAGTTCAATTTTGGAGAACATAGTTCAATATACAATACATATGAGAAAGAGAACATATAATAATTCCTGTACTTTAATGGGGTTCCATCATATTCCTTTAAATAACAGCCTGCCATGGTCTAAAGAAAAGATGGTTATATGAGTGTTCTCGAGCTCCAGCTATGACATGCTGATGCTAACGTGACATTATCAGCATTGACAGTGTCATTCTTTCTTTTGCCTTCCTGACCTGAGTCAACAAGCACAGGATTCAGAGAGTCCGTGCCCCCAACTGCTTTATCATTGCTTCTTTTTTCCCATTTTCAAATTATTTGTTGTTCTACTTTGCTGTCTAGCCTTTACTGATTCTACTCTGAGATAAGACATTGGTATAAAAAAGTAAGAATCCACTTTTCTCCAGTAATTCTTCACAGTTCTCACCAGAAAGAATTGAGACGGTGGAATCCCATGTAATTGTTTAGAAAGGACAAACTAGGTGGACAAACTTCTGTGCCTATGGCAAGAGTCCATGATACATGCTTAAGTAAACAGTGGTGGTTGCAAAAGAGTATTATGATCCCATATTTTCACAACAACAGTAATATAATGGAATAACAATGCAACAATGTATAGGAATGTTTCTAGAAGAAAAATCACCCTACTATCCAAAGTGCTATAGCTGGGAAAGAGGAACCAAGAGGGAAGGATTTGAGAAATACATGGTTCGGCATTGTATCTCCTTCTAAAACAACAATGCACTGTGTTTGAAATACAATAATGCCATTTGGGGGATTATTTTATAAAGACTGGAGAAGCGGAGTGATGGACTTCTCTGGGTGCAGAAAGGAGGATGACAAAGAAAGGACAGGTTCTCGTGGCTATGATCACTGATAGATGCATACTCTGTCCATGCTGGGAACACCATATTCTATAGGCTTAGCACTGAGACTGTCTAGCTGCCAGTAGTTAAGCAATAGGATTGAAGGATAGACTTTCCGTCACCCTCGTAATCACTGAAAATAATTGCACTGACCCTCTGATTGGCCCAGAAGAAATTCTCACAGTGGTGCATTGACCCAATTCTCTACAGTAATTTTCTGACGGTGGTTAGGTTGCTAGTATTTAATTGAATTGGAGAGATGAAAGGAGTGGAGTTATATATTTAGAACGATGTCTGCATGGAGATGAGCTCCCCCCAGGCATGTGTGGACCTGGGGTTAGCCTTGGACTGACCACTAGGAAACAATCCAGAGTCATTTTTCAAACATTGCTTTTAAATATCATAGTCTGCAAACGTGTGGTACCAGATAACCAGACATTCTGATTACTATTTGAGCCATTTTTACAGTTTTGAGTATAAAAAACATCTCTAACTCATTTATTTAAGAAAGAAAGAAAGAAGAGTCTGTCTGTCCCTTTCTGTCTGTGTGTGGGGCACGAGAACAGCAAAATCTCTTTATTACAAATGGAAAACATAAAAGTGTTTTTTTGGCCTTTAGAGTCAAAGTGAAAGGTCAGCCAGAAAAAATGCCTTTAAGTTTTCTTACTGTAAAAAAAAAAAATCAGTTGTAGGTGTATAAGAATTTTCATCTACTAATGGGTGGAGAGTAGTAAATGGTATAGCCGTCTTGGAGCTCAACTGGGAAACACTGATTAACAATGAAAATTAGCATACCTTTCTGTTCTAGTTATTTATAGCTACATTAAAAAAAGCCCTCAAAATTTAGTGGTTGTAAAAATTACTATGATTTCTTATGGCTCCTATGGATGGACTGGACTCAGCTGGGTCATTCTCATTGGGGTCTTTCACGTGGTGGCAGTCAGAGGACTGCTAGGATTGTAGTTACCCCAAAACTCATCTGGGCTAGACATCCAAGTTGGCTTTTTCACTCATAGCATGTATGGTGCCTCAGCTTAAATATCTGGAATGGATGTGAATTGACTAGTTTCTCTCTCTCTCTACTCCTATGGCATTTCCAAATGATTAGCTTGAGCTTCCTCACAGTGATGGGAGTTTCAAGGTAGTCATACTTCTGACGAAGTGACTGGCTTCCCCCAGGTGGAAACTGCCAGGCTTCTTATGACCTGGCCTCAGAAATTCAAGAACACAGCTCCCACTACATTCTGTTGGTCAAGTAAGTAAGTACGGTCTGCTCATTTTCAAGGAGTTGGGAAATTAGACTCTACCGGTGGATGGGGGAGCAGCATGAGGTTACAGGGATGTGTAAGGAAGTGGTGTAGCCATCTTAGAGACTATTTACCACTCCCATCTGTGGGTGGGCAGTCTCGTGTCTTTCTGATTGCCCTATAAAAATGAATGCACTTGTACTCAAGAAAACATGTATAAAAATAGCCATTGTAGCATTGTTTATATTCCCTCCCCCAAATTAACTGAAAATACTCATCAATGGGTGGATGCTTAAATAAACTGTGGTAAATGTATGTTAGTACTAAAAGGAATGTACTAAATCTATGTAAAGTAACATTAAAGTGTATCCAATTTACATCATTGAGAGAAAAAAAAAAGTTGCAAAACTGTCTCTACGGTACAACTCTATGTAATACTACATAATTTCCATGAAACCTATCTCTATAAATACAGTATATTTAAAAGCATGGGCAAATGATCTGGAAGGAGGTATGCCACAAACTGAGATGTTTGGTGATAGGAGAAGGATTCGAGTTTTTTTGGGGGAGGGGATAGATTTAGACTTATATGTCATGTCCCCATTTTTTATTTTTTTTTTGGAAAAGATAATTGGTTTTTACTTGACTAAATAAAAATTAAGAATATACAAAATAGGGGCGCCTGGGTGGCACAGCAGTTAAGCGTCTGCCTTCGGCTCAGGGCGTGATCCCAGCGTTATGGGATCGAGCCCCACATCAGGCTCCTCCGCTATGAGCCTGCTTCTTCCTCTCCCACTCCCCCTGCTTGTGTTCCCTCTCTCGCTGGCTGTCTCTATCTCTGTCGAATAAATAAATAAAATCTTTAAAAAAAAAAAAAAGAATATACAAAATATATTTGAACAATTTAAGTGCCAAAGCCCGCTTATACTTGGGGACATATGTTGGAGAAAATGGAACTAATAACTTTCTTTATAAGAAGTTTTTAGGTAGATAAATAAAGAGGCAGAAATGAATAATGCCCTCCTCATACACATAGAAGTGGATTTTCTTTAAAGTGAGGTGCATTCCTTTACAAACAGCCAGGTCAATATGTAGTGGAGGATAAGTCAAGACAGAATGCTTTAAAATGTTTCCACAGCTTAGATCCAGGAACATCTTTTTCAAAGTTACTCGAACTGCCACAGAAGGAGAGTGAGAGAAATTGACGCCTAATTTTCCTCCAATATTTCTACCTCTGATTGTGTTTTGTCAGCATCTCTCACTCAAACCCAAATTTCTATTAACGTTTGGAGGATTAATAATTGGCCTGAAACCTGGAGATCCGATATTCAAGCAAATATAAATGAAAGGTAAAAGGGTTTTGATTCTGCTTTTCCTCTTCTCTCACTGCCGGTAGACCTTGCCAGGATTTGTACAATGAAATAAATTTTCCAAAGTTCAGCAGCTCTGACCCAGTCCCTTTCTTCTCATAGTAACCCTGCTTTGGGCCCAGGCTATGCCTCTTCAGATCTATCATCCACTCTACTCCCCTTCTCTGTCCCATAGGCTGAAATGTATAGATTTCATCACAGTGTTCCCAGAGCCTCTGGATTCTGATTGGATTTGGTCAATGCGGAGGCTTAGCCCAAGGTTAGAAAAGAGGAGGAGAGGTCCAGGCATTAAATCCTTCCATGAAAAATTTCCTTGGGCTGGCTGTGTCCATCCACTGAAGGTCACTTCAAGGGCAGCTTTCTCTATGGTATTTAATTCTCCCCCATTTCCTTCTGTCTTAGGGTGGTAATGACCTGCTGCTACTGATCCCAGTTACTGCATTAACCCTTGGTATTACTCTACTCTAAAATTTTGTCGTAGACTCTTATGAATCCTCTACAGAGTATCTCATTCTATGTCTAGGTTCTGAGTGTGCCATTTGTCTTCTGTTGGGATGACTGATCTATGGAGTATGCATGTGGTAGAGAATACCGTTCCTCTTTCACCCCAAAACCTTCATGTTTTGTTATCTATCCTGATAAAGACATCCAACATGTACAGCAATTATATATATAATACTCATAATGTATACCAGTTATATGCATATGTATATATATTTTTTTATGTATTCCTATTGGAGGTCTTTGATGTACTGTGGTGAGTGTTCTAGGGAAGAGGAGTAGACCTGGGGTAACATTCTAGGTACCTAAGAGTCTGGAAATGGCTGGAGGAGTCTGAAACTTTAACCACCTATTTAGAGTGTTCGAGAACAAGAGATGCCAATGTATCTGAAGAAGAGTGTGAGATTTAAGACATTCTCCCAAAAAGCAGACATCAACCCACCCTAACAGTTTCTATTGCTAATCTACCAACTGTTTACTTTGGGCTGTAAGCTCCTGAGATCTAGGGCGGGTGGTGGAGGGGACAAAGCTCACTTGAGTAGGGTGTGAAGACCAGTTTTCTGACTGAGTTGATTCAGAATTCACTTGTGTGAGTTAGGCTTGACACAGGGCATAACCTTCCTGTTTTCTACTAGGTTCCATAAAATCAATTCAATATTAAAAGATTTTATAAGCCAGACCAATCTTTATTTGCACTAAGTTTCCATGGGCTTTAAGAGAATAAGGAAGTGAATTGGGCAGTGGGTACCTGGTACCTTTTAACTTATTTCGTAAATAGACAAGAAAGTCATGGCTTATGGAATTCCTATTTTGTAAATAACACTAGGGAATGTATCGTATAATTTCCAGCAAGAATCTACTTCCTGGTGACAGAAATTGTTCAGAAAGCATTAGTACTGGCTGAAATGAATAGCTAGCATTTGTTAAACATCCTATTATTTAGGATTTTTTTTCCTTTCAAGTAATAGAATAGTCAATTAAAGTGGCTTAACAATAGGACATTTAATTTTCTCATATACTAAATTGTCTACAGAGAGTGGTTTCAGGGTTGTTAATAGAGCAACTCAAAGAAGTCCAGTTCCTTGAGTTGGTGTCTCTATAATTTTCTCAGCTTCCCCCTCATGCTAATGAGATGGAGGTCACACCTCATAAAACAATGTCCATGGAAGGAAAAAGGAATAGTCTTTTTCTTCCTGAGTCTGTTTTTTTAAAAAAGGAAAAATCCAAGAAACCGCCAACAGAATCCCTTTAAGTTGTGTGAAGTGGGACCTAACACGGTCCCACCCCTAAACCTGTCATTGTCAAAAGAGTGCCCTTGTCTGAGTGTGAGGGATGGGTTCACCTTTCAAAAAAGCCCCATAGCGGAGTAACATCTAGCATTTATTAGCAAGAGGGATGGTTTGGGAGTAGGTAATCAGCCTCTACCGCAAACTCCTTCTAAGGGCCCGGTGTGCCAATAAACATTTTGCATAGTCTTTCTAATTTAGGGGAAGGGAGGGAAATCTGAAGGGGGAGAAATCAGAGAGGGAGATGAACCATGAGAAACTGTGGACTGGGGGAAGCAGACTGGGGGTTTCAGAAGGGAGGGAGGTGGGGGGAGGGGGTAACAGGGTGGTGGGTATTAAGAAGGGCACTTGTGATGAGCACTGAGTGTTATAGGTAACTAATGGATCATTGAACACTACATCAAAAACTAATGAAACAGTGCCTAACTGAACATAATAATAAAAAAAATGCAAAAAAAAAAAATCCTGCCCACAATCCAATAAGGTTTCTGTTATTAGCCACATACGAGGAAACTGAGGCACAGAGAGACTGCATAACTCATCCAGGATCACATAGTACTTAGTGGAGTGGAGAATCATTCATTTAGCAGATATTTGTTAGACGCCTGCTGTGTGCAATGCAAATGTGAAGAGAAATAAAGGACAACCTCTGTTCTCAAGGTGCTCATGGCAGAATGGGGGAGTTTTGACCAGCAAAGTAAGCCTGGCACTGCTCGTGGTAAGGGTAGCTCATGTGGGTGTGTATCAAGTCCACTAATAGTACAAAAGAGAGGGTCAGCCCTCTATGAATGGGTCTGCGGAGGTTTCCTGGGAAGCCTAACTTTAGCGAGGCGGGTCCACTAAAGCTCACACAGAGAGATGGACTAGGGCAGAGAGGGCACTTCAGGCCAAGGAATAGCATCAGAAAGATATTGCTCACCATGGGAAAGAATGTTCCTTTTCTATTTGTCAAGCTTTCCAATGTTAATTGGAAATTGTGTCTCTCAGGGAATTAGAGCAGATATAAGATGCAATGATCCTAAACCAATTTAGAAATGTACTCCTGCACCTTCAGTGAAATGACTGCTTATAAATAGCATTAAAGGTAACTTTTCTCATGTTCACATCTAAAAAATTCAAAGAAAAGGAAATTTTCTTTCCTAGATAGACTCTTTAGACAGCCCCAATCTGTTTTCAGAGGACAAAATAATTAGTTGTAAACTCCAAATGGCACAAAATTTTATCATTTCTCCTGGAGTAGATTTCCCCGAAGAGAAAAATTTCTGATTTACTTTCAGTTGATTTGAGAGGGATCGGGTAGAATTGTGGTTAGGGAATAGGAATAAAGGTAAAGCAGAGATGAGAATTAATTTAAGAAGAACCAAGAAGACATGTTTAACAAGGATCGCTTTAAGAGCATTAAATAAACCTTCTTCAGCAGGGCTTAAAAGTTAATTATATTTCTCTCGTATGAAGTAATACATCGCAGTGATGAAAAATTAGTAAAATGTTTAGTAAAACTAAAAATCACTACAAGGAGTAATAGCATTTCCCCCATTAGT
This sequence comes from Ursus maritimus, assembly GCF_017311325.1. Classification (NCBI taxonomy): domain Eukaryota; kingdom Metazoa; phylum Chordata; class Mammalia; order Carnivora; family Ursidae; genus Ursus; species Ursus maritimus. Next base: position 41,325,447 of record NW_024424453.1, read on the forward strand.
GTTATGTTCTGTAGAACATTCTGTGTGATAGCCTTTGTGTTTTCTGTTCTAGAGTTAATGACTTCTAAATGACTGCCATATCACTCTGTCCCCCTTGCCAGTCCTTCTAACCATTTTCTTGTCCCAACCCATCCTGTGGATGAGCCTAGGCATCTAGTATAGATTGGTTGGTAGTTCACACTTGGCAAGTTTGATCTTTAAGCACAAACAACTGACATAGAGTCCAACCAGTACATTTCAGAGAAAGGAACAAGTGGTGGTGGAGGGAGAAGGTGTGGAAAACAGATCGGGGATTGGATCTCTGGTTGGCATTTCATGTTGTAATAAACAAAATGCAATCCAGCTGGTAATTCACTGATATATCAGCTTCTGTTTATTTTAAATTATTCTTTGTTTGTAGGGATAACAGATTTGGAGCTGGCTGGTAAGAATCGACCCCCTCCATCTTTCTTGACTCTACCCTTACTGGGGGCCTGAAGCCATCACCAAATGAGTGCCCAACTGATTTTCTGTGACAGATCATCCCCAGCACTGTCATAGATTTAGGTGACACGGACGTGCTTTAAATCCAACTGGAAAATGATTGGTCATGAAGGAGAACTTGGAGATGATGTAGGGAGCTGTAGTTTTTGTACATCCCAACTTCATAACAATGCAAATTACTTAAGGGAACATCCGTAATTTAATAGCAATATAGTTAGGGATCCTGAGAAAATAAATTCTTTTTTCTTCATTGGAAATGACAGTGATGTGTAATCTTTTTTTTTTAATAATTTTTTTTTAATCAGAGAAATTTTCACTTGGAAATATGGGAACTATGAGATGTGGGCATGTTTATACTGGTTTATCCTGTCTATTATGTGGATTGAATAAGGGTGATAGATCCAACTGCAAAACTTAATAACCATGACCTTCAATAATGAGTGTTCTAATCTTCCCTCAATAAAGGACTGATGATTTTAGACTGAACAGTCCCATCTCCGGGTTCTCAGGCAGATTTGACCTTGGCCAGATATATTCAAAGAGCTAGCGTGGAAATGGTTGTGGCACCTTGTTACTTATACCACACGCGACTGCAGAATTTAATTCACCCTAAATTAACTAGAGTTTGGGGTTAATGATGTGGTGATGAGGAGCATTCCTCAGAAAGACTGCTTGTTTGTAATTCCTGTCCTGATCCCTCTTGTTCACTTTTGCTACACTTCATAAGCAATCAGGTAGTTTGAAGACAAGACAGCATCTTCACTTGCATTTAGACACCACAAGAGACCAGATATCTTAGGAAAAAAAAAAAAAAAAAAAAACCCAGATAATCACTGTCTTATGGGTCTGGGATCCCATGGTGCAAAAAAGACCTAAGGTAAGAAACATTTAGAGACCCAAATAGTACATCATTAATTGCCAAATGCAGATTGTATAGGACTTTTAGATTCAGAGAAAGAGAAATTCTTGTAGTCTGAGGCTGCTTCTTGAAGAGGGGTGTTGAATTACACTTTTAAAGGTAATGGCAAATTGGAGTAGAAAGTGGAAACTTGGTGAGGGAAAAGGATGGTAGTGTTCTGCAATGTGGTGAAAAGTCAGGTCTCTTGAAGACCTGAATCCCAGTCGCAAAATCTCTGAGCCTTCACAACAATACTCCAGAGCATCCCACCTCATAGGCTGAATCACTCCCCTGGTATTCCACGTCTCTGGAGTTGTGGCTGTGCCTTCTCCTCCTGTTACAGAAGATAAACGTCCTTGATCCTCTCAAAGGGCAGCTCTTCCACTGTGCTTTGGTTCCATTTCTGTCACATTCTTAGAGAGTCACTTCCTCAGCTCTACCCTCCTGTCCCCTTCATAACCAGTGTTTCCAGCTGTAACAAATTCTTACTATAGGTAGTCAAACCTGCTCGCCCATCTCCGACCAGTGTCAATGACAAAGACACCTGCTGACTGCGGCCCTCTACCCACCACTCCCTTTTTGTGCTCTTTCACAGAAAAACTTATCAATATTGCCATCATTCTCTTTTCCTCTCACCCCAGCCTCCTTTCCTGACTTCAGTTGAGTTCTTTTCTTACCAGTCCTCTGAAGCTGCTTTGTGAAGGCCATGATTATCTCTGTATTGCCAAATCCGGTGGGCACTGGCTATCTGGATCTTTCTCAACCTCTCAGTGGATTTGGACCCAGTTGGCTCTGCTTTTCTGACACACTTTGTTCTCTTGGTTTCCATGGCACCATGCACTTGGTTATTTTTCTACTCCTCTGGCCTCCGTATTGACTTTCCCTTTCCAACTCCAATCTCTTTCCATCTTTTCTTTTGGAATGTCCCACAGCAGTTATAGTTTCTCTATTCTTCTTGGTCTCTATTCTTAGGTGGCCTTAGCAAGTCTTATTACTTTAGATGTATATATTCTTTACATCGAGCCTAACCTCTCTCAAATTCCAGATTCATTTATGAAATTCCCATTGCATACCTTTACTGACAAATATGCCCTTAAAATTCAACACGACTAAGTCAGGACTTTTTTTTTTTTTTAAGATTTTATTTATTTATATTTGACAGAGATAGAGACAGCCAGCGAGAGAGGGAACACAAGCAGGGGGAGTGGGAGAGGAAGAAGCAGACTCATAGCGGAGGAGCCCGATGTGGGGCTCGATCCCATAATGCCGGGATCACGCCCTGAGCTGAAGGCAGACGCTTAACCGCTGTGCCACCCAGGTGCCCCTAAGTCAGGTCTGATGGAGTTTTTCTTCTCCCAGTGTAGACTGCCACAATGTGCTTATGTTGTGCAGCCCATAGCCTCGGAGTCATTCCTCATTACTTACTTTTTCTCACACCCATAAGCAATTCCACCAAGTTCCTTTTGCCTCTACCTCCAAAGCATATCTGAAACCCATCCTTATCCCTCTCCCCTTCCACAGCGACCACTCTATTTCAGGCTGTCATTAGCTCTTTCTTCACCTGCTGCAGCAGCCTCCTGACTGACTTTCATCGGACAGTTCTTTATCCACAATCAATTCTCTATGCAACAGTGATCTTTTAAAATGTAAAATAGATCATGCCACTATCTCTTATAAAATGCTCTAGATGAGTTGCCAGTTGTACTCAGAACAAAAGCTGAGTTCCTGACCATGTCCTGAATGGCCCAGACCACTCACCAACTCCCCATGGCTCTCCTCTTGCTTACCATGTTACAACCACAGAGGCCTTCTTTCTGGAACTTAAACACTCAAAGCTATGCCTACGAACTGGCTGCTGAATATTCCATGTAGACATCAGCTCATAAGTTACCACCTTGCTGAGACCTTCCCAGGTGACCCGATTTTGAATTAGCTCTCTGCTTTTCTCAATTTCCCAATTACCTAGTTACTGTCTCTCGTACCACTTAAAACATTTCTTCAGACAAGAAAGAGGAAGAAGATTGACAACGGAATAAACAGAAAAGAGGAGATAAATCTACCACTTACTTTGGTTTTAGCTAATTTGCATTATTTGTCCATAAATAGCGTGGAATTTTGAGGCACAATCAGATTGGTGATCTCTGAGCTTGGAAGTTACCTTTCAGGGAAAAAAAAATCGTGTGCCCAGAAGTCCCATTCTCTGGTTTCATCAACAAAATGCGTCTGAAGCTATTTGTTTAATCTGCCTCCCCAGTTGGAAACAAAACATTGAGGTATCTTAGTGCCTTTTCAAAGGGTCAGAAACTATCCACAACAACCTGCTGTATTCTCCATAATTCAGGAGTGAGCCCATGGAAGCACTGGGAATTCCCAAATGTTGCATGTTAGGTAAGATGGAAAAATAATGGTTGTAACATCACAAAAATGTTCTTCCTCACTTGCATTAATAGGTGAATTCCCAGTTCTTAAAGTTTTTCATGGTCCATTTGGTGAGCTCATAAAGCCTCACTAGCATGAAATGTCTGTGGCAGTGTCTTTAGATACAGGCTTGCTTACTGGTCGAATAAGTTCTTGCCTTGTTTGTGAACTGATGGAGCCGAGTACCATGTAAATTTATGCATTCTGTACATCTGGCCTAACCTCTCTCTTGAGTCCCTAGAGCTGAGTTTCATTCTTGATTGTCAGAAACTACGTTTGGTTTACAAATTCCTGAATGTATGTGCACGTAGCTGACAGGACTATATGGAGCGGGGTCTGGGTTGGTGCAGATGGTCACATAGAAAAGGGAACGTAATGGATGCTCTCTCTCCACCTTCTGAATCATCAGGGAGGGCTGCTTTTTGCTTTTTACTTGATGAGGTTTAGGGTGGAAGAGACACCAAGCAAACAGTTTGCTCAAGTACGATACTGAAACCACTCTGGTTCAAAGACGTACTGTCACCAAGATATTATTAGAAACAGAAGGGGGAATGAACCATGAGAGACTGTGGGCTCTGGGAAACAAACTGAGGGCTTCAGAGGGGAGGGGAGTGGGGGACTGGGATAGGCTGGTGATGGGTATTAAGGAGGGCACATATTGCACGGTGCACTGGGTGTTATATGCAAATAATGAATCATGGAACATTGCATCAAGAAATGGGGATGTACTGTATGGTGACTAATATAACAAAATAAAAATTATAAAAAAGATATTATTAGAAAATATATCACATTCAGATTTATTTTCAGTTACAAACTTATTAATTATAGGAGTAAATTAAAAAGGGGAAAGATAAGAAAAAATGTAAATATCCACCAATATGTAAATGATTAAATGAATCATGGAATATCCATTCAGAAGTTTCTAGAATCATTAAATTCTGTTACAAGAATATAGAAATGTGAAAAAAGTACTGTAAGTATAAAAAGCTAATCAGTATAGCAAACTATTATAGGAACATATCTTTATGAGAGCAATGCATAGAAAAAATAAACTGGGAGAAAATATATTCATATGTGCAGTAAATGCTTATATAGCACTTATGTATTAATTAGGGTAGTGTAGGCAGTGGTAAGAAATAACCCGCAAAGTGTATAGTGGCTTCAACATCATAGTCCAGAACAGGTATTTGTGATTAGAGGAAGGCATCACTCCATATAGTGATCCAGGTTCCTTTTATCTCATGGATCTCTCACTACCTAGGACCCTGATTCCTCTCTCGCAAATGCTGATGGGGAAGACAGTATGAAGAAGGCAACTTGCTTCTGAACATTCTTAGCCTGCTGCATGTCATTGGTGAGAACTAGTCAGATGGCCCCACTTGGGGTGCAAGAGAGTCTGGGAAATGTAGTCCTTCACTGTGCAGCCACTCCCATTATGCCAAGGCAAAGCACAGATTTGTGCTAAATGTTAGCAATTTCTGTTAAACTGAGTAAGAGGAATGGAACTAAATCAGAATCTAGGTCTCTGACTCTGAAATCAAGGCTTTTACCTACCACGTGGTTTGGAGGCTAAAAACCTAGGAGTTTTCCTTACAGATTACAAATGGTTCATGGGTTTCAGCAGAGCACCTCTAGGCCATTAACATTAATACCTTAGGAGGTTGTGCTGTCTGTTAGAAACTCTGGGTTGGTGTCAGTGCCTTCTCAGGTTCCCACTTCCCCCAGCTCCTGAGCAGTCTCCTGTGCCAGCAAAAGCCCAGAAATCCTTCCTGGAGCCCCTACTTAGGTAGAGTTAGGGAGGGAGATTCTTCCTTGCAAGTGAAATCAGCTCAGCTGCGAGGGTCCTAGTTTTCATGTGAAGGTGTAAGAAGCCACCCTTGAGGGTTGGAATTGATTGAGATGATGATTGAATCTGAGCTCCAAGGTCTTGCCCAGTCTCATTAGTTGCACCTTTCACCTTTCCTGAGGGCCACCATGCAGACGTTCCTTCACGTCAGTAGGGAGAGACCCACGGTGTATCTGGTACTTAATTCCCAAGCATAAGGAGATTTCTTCTTAGACTGTATATTGGGATTAAGGCTTTTGACTGGTTTGTCATCCAAACCATCCTCTTGAATGTTGCCATTGAAGTCATGAGTTTTAAAAAGAACAAACTGATAATCAGGGAAGAGGTTATTCCAGCAGATATCACCCACGTCTCCTAGGAAAACTGAGAACGATGTGGCTCTTGCTGCTGATGGTCCATTGCTACTTTGTCATGGTTTCTACGCTGAAGATTTTTGTACACTTTATTTTATCTGCTCTTTGGAAGAAATCTACAAAGCAGATGTTATGTTCATCATCATACTCATTATCATCTTGTATATTTAAAAGCTGAAATTTGAAGAGATGATGTAATTCGCTCAAGGTCATATACTTAATAAGTAGAGTCTAACTTCAAAGCCCATGTTCTTTTGCTAACTCATTTGTCATTTTAATTTGTCCAGAGTCCATCCCCACTTGTCTTAATATTCCAGTTCCTTTGGGAGTTTACCTGTCTTACATCTTCTTGGAGTAAAGCTGCTCATTTCCCAGTACGAAAATGAGGGGAGCCAATCTTTTCCATTCCTTCCTGTTCTCTGCATACCCCAATGGTAGAATGTGATCTAAGCATGGGCAACTAGATACTGAATCTTGGGTAAGGGAAACAAGAATGAGGAGGGAGCCATGTGCGACTATAAAGTCTATTATGGCACTCTTATAGCTTTCTAAATCATGGCCCTCTATTACCGCCTAGATTTCTCCTAGTTTCCAAGCCTGTTCTCTCAGACTTTAATAAATCCTGTGATCTCTCAGGTATCTGTCTAATACACCTTCTCTAGGTTAAGTGACCCAGAGTTGGGTTCTGTTGCTTTTAATTAAGAGCACTATATTATATATTTGGATGCTCTTTGTATGCTATTTTTTACGAGTAACAGGAATTCCATACTTAAACTGGCTTAGACAACAAGGCAGTGTATTAATTCCCATCAAAAGGGCAGAGAAGGTGTCAGGGATTTCTCTAATCCTGGTAAAATGGGCCAATCCACTATTGCCAAACACTGATTATAAAATTCTTCTCCTTGGCTTTCTTACTTTCTTATCTTAAAACTATTGGGAATGATGAGTCATAGTTGGACTCACTGTTGATGGTTAGAAGTCATAATGTGGAATGTAGATCACCTTAATGAGAAGCCGACTTACATTGTTTTTTTCTAGTAACAATATGCCTTGTAAAACCTGAATTACACATTTTTACAGTCTTACTTCACAGGGGGAAATAGCATTAGGGTTTAGAGTTGGGGATGTTTAAAAGAAGCTTGGTACGATTGCTTTTGTAAAGCATTGAATTATGAAAATTCAGTACAAGGGCATATATTCAAAATGCAGAAAAAGAAAAGAAATAGTCTTACAGATTCAGTAACATACAACACTTTTTAATTAACCAAATATGTGTAAATGGCCCTCATTTCCCAGATTCTCCCAGCAAGAGGTACATGATGACTGCCTGATCTTTCTCTCCCTCAAGGAACTAAATGTGGCTGATTGCATTTCCTCCTGGAGAGCCTTTCAGTAGGGGGAGGAGTTTCTTTTTTTCTCTTTTTCTTTTGTATTAAGGGCTTCTGGGAAATAAATACTCTTCTAAATCATATACGTGAAAGTGACTACATTTTTCTTCTATTTTTTTTTTAAAGAGAAATATAAACCATTCTTTACTTTCCAGACTAAGAGCTAGAGACATAAATACAAAGGTAAGTAATATGGTGTTCCTATTTGAAAGTCTGGTTAGTTACAGGAAGAAGTTATAGAGGAGTAGGGGAGGGAGAGTAACACCAAGAGGAAATGATGACAGAGAAAAGTACAAGAGAGGCCTTTCCTCTTATCTCTTTTTCCCCACAGAAACACAACCCCCCCTCCCGAGAATGCCAAAGAAGGCAGGTTGCGGAGTGATGCACACATTCCAAGGGGCACAACCACAGCAGCCCGTATGGATAGACAGGAGACATTCTTTTGGAGTAACCTTACCATCTTGATAATTTTCAGGCTGTCAGTATTTACTTGGGAAATTGTTGTCATGTGTTTGAGACCTGGCATACACGTGGGAGCAGATATCGAATTTCATGCTGTCCCCTTTGCAGATATTTAGGTGATACCTGGAGGAACTTGTTCTAAAAATAATGCCCTTTCTTCATCAGCTTCTTGATATGAGAATTCATCAATGAAGAAGAAATGAGTGATGCCTCCAGTTTATAATTGACACGTTGACATGAGTATTTATAAACAATTGAGACTAAAATAACAATTGAGACTAAAGTAGGTCCCAAAGTCCTACAAAACAAAATGAAAATTTATTTCTTTGAAGACCAGTTCTAGCTAAGTTCTAGCTAAAACCACAAAGAAATAAGTTAGAGGCACCTGACAGTGATCCAGGCCAATGGGGCAGGGAAGTAGGGTACAACCTAATATTGGGACTGAATAATCGCTTACATTTGATTTGCAAGATAAAGAAATTTAACCTCCTTCAGTGTGTTTCAAAAACACATTGGAATAGGACTAAAATCTGGTAGAGATAGGAATACAATCTGGTAGAGTTATGGCCTAGTGCTGAAAGGTGTTCCGTGTCCCAGGAAACTAATGCTACTTAAAAAAAGAAATGCAGCCTAAGAAACAAAAGTGCTACTTAAAGAAAAAAAAAAATGTAGCCAAAAGAAACAAAAATGCAGCTTAATGGAAAGCTGCAGACTATTCCCCATGTGGGTCTTCCCTTTTCTTACTTTTCTATTATTTATGCCAACAGAGATAGTTTTCAGATATGTGACAGAGGATGAATGCTTTTACATTTTTTTTGTTTGTTTGTTTGTTTGTTTGTTTTTTTTTGGTAAAGGAAGCATAAATGCATTGTTTCTTAAACAACAGAATTATTGTTTTATAATAAATATGCAGCTCTCTTTGCAACAGAAAATGTCCATCTGCTACCACTGGGTTTGCCTTGCACAAAGCTGCTTTGAAAAAAACAACATTGTATCATTAATTTAGACCTGCTGTGGATGTGAATACTTACAAGCAATTGGTTCTACTGTAATCTACACGATGAAAAATATCTTAATTAATGGAAAATGCTCAAAGAAGTGACCAGGGCACTTTCAGCCACAGCACTCACAGGACAAATTGTAATGAGAGATGTTTTAATGGAAACTTTTAGTTGGCCCTGACATTTTCTCCAATTATTAGCTTCACTTTTCCCTCTGTTCAGCTGTGCTTTCACTTTTATTCCACATTGACCTCTCCTAGCCTAACACTTAACCTGATAAAAGTAAAAGAACGTAGAAATCCTAACTTGATGATGACATACCCCCAATGAACAGAATCATTTTAAGAATACATTGTCTAGAAGGCACACGTGATGATTGTTCATTATCAGCGAAATGAATAAGGTATAACCTCATTTTTGGCGTCACTGTCTTCTGGAATGCATCAGAGTCTAAAAAGGAAAGGCATAAAGAATTCGATGTACAGGTACCCCCCACTCTCTGAAAGTTCACAGTACTGTAACTTTGCTTTTATGAAAAACCTGTGTTAGTACCTTTTTCCAAGAGGGTATACTCCTTGCTTGAAGCCACTTCCGCTTATGAAATGTTTCATAGGAAAACTATTTCCTTTCCTTTCCTTTCCTTTCCTTTCCTTTCCTTTCCTTTCCTTTCCTTTTTCTTTCCCTTCCTTCCTTCCTTCCTTCCTTCCTTCCTTCCTTCCTTCCTTCCTTCCGAGAGAGAGCGAGCATGCACGCATGTTGGGGAGAGGGGGAAGGGCAAATGGGAGGGAGAGAGAATCTCAAGTAGAATCTCTTAAGACCCAAATGCCCCACACGGGGCTCCATCTCAGGACCCTGAGACCATGACCTGAGCTGAAATCAAGAATCAGATGCCCCCTAGGGGCCCCAAGAACACTTTGCTTTCAAACAGCAGGGGGTCTCTGTACTTAGGAAGGAGTGCGCTAAAGAGGCTCTCCCGTACTAGGGTATATTGGGAGAGCAAGACAAACCTTGTAAGTGGGCACTAGTCTGATGTGATTCCAAAAAAGGTTTGAAAACGATCATTCATCCAAATATCTTGCTATTGGCCAAGAATTTCTTCAACTGTTCATCCTTTTGGATTTTGAAGCTCTGTATCATTTCTTCAGATGTGTCTTATTGCCACAGACATTCTTCATCAGATCATCTTCCTACTAATAATATTTTACGTATGTAATATTTGCTTTTTTATAAGTACTTCTTTGTAATGTATTTCTCCCAGAACCCTATAATCTAAGATTATTATGACCATTTTACAGTTGAGAAGACAGACGCTCAGAGTGGCTGTGAATTACTTCCACTCTAAAGCCCGATATTAGAGCCTAGAGCTTCCGGCTCCTGGTGTGGGCCTCCCTCCCTCCACAAGGGAGACTTGGGATAAGCTCACAGGGTTAGTGAGGGTGAGAAGCAAAAAGAGAAGAGACGGAAATGAAAGAATAAGGGGAACAGAGGTGGGAAGCTGAGGAGGATAACACTGTATTTCCCACATGAACCCTTAGCTATCTCTTTGTTTGCACTTGGCGTGGCTATTGTCCATTCAGGAAAAACTCTGATTTTTTTTTTCTTTTGCTAATAGTTGTTGAAAATTATAAGTTGAACTCTTATCTCTTTATTCCCTGGTGTGTGACCTTGAGCCAGTTGCATGATCTCTTTAAACTCCATTTCCTCATCAATAAATGAGAATAATGCTAAAAGTTCCATCCCAGAGTCCACTCAATGAGGTAAGGTTTATAAGGTAACTCAGTAGCAACAGTGCCTGGAACACAGTAATGGCTCAATAAATGTTATTGTCATTAATATATAATAGATGTTTGTGGGTTTCTGACTGCCTAATGTCTGAATCCCCTTTATATATTTGACAACTCATCGAGACAGTCTTTATCAGTGTTGCCCCTCAGGTATTTCCGGTTCTTCTTCTGAGCACATGGTAGAATTGTCTTTCCCTACACCCCACTTCCTCTTGCGTTTGGCTGTGGCCATGTGACTTGCTTTGGCCACTAAAGTTTAAGCAGGATGACCTCATCACTTCTAGTTAGAAGCTTTAAGCACTGGTATACGTTTCACCACATTCACCCTTTGCCATGATGATGACGTGCAGCTTTCCACATAGAGGCTGTCCTGTCAGCCTAGGTCCTTGAGTGAGAATGAGAAGAGGTCTCAGGTAACTAGTTGTAGATATGTAGTATGACTGAGTGGGAGAAAAAAAAAGAAAACAGGGCACCTGGGTAGTTCAGTCGGTTAAGCATCTGCCTTCATCTCAGGTCATGATCTCAGGGTCCTGGGATCGAGTTCCGCAGTGGGCTCCCTGCTCAGTGGAGAGCCTGCTTCTCCCTCTTCCTCTGCTGCTCCCCCTGCTTGTGCTGTCTCACCCTCTCTCTGTCGCTCTTGCTCTATCTCAAATAAATAAATAAATAAAATCTTTAAAAAAGAAAAAAGAAAAGAAAAAGAAACAAATATTTTGTGTTTAAGCCACTGAGATTTTTGGGATGGTTTGTTTAGCAGCATAATTTGGCCTCTCCTATCACCCTGCCCTCTGAGCCTTGGCAGAGCCCCATTCGCATCCTGGAAGTACAGGATAGATACTTTTGTCACCTCTCTTATAGGCACTTGATCCAAGGTTGACCAATCAGTACATCCACCTAAATATGTAAACTGGGAGCTAGAAATTCAGAGAAGCAGGGATAGTGGATGCATGATTCCCACTCATTCTGGTGGCACTAGCAATGCAGGAAATGTACCTTTCTGGGAAAATCAAGGATAACAGATATGGGAGTAACATCTAGAGTCTGGGGCCATTGGTGGACATTTTTGTAAACTACTGTGTCTGGTTTTTGGGGACATCAGAGGTAGAGTCCCCACTGGGTAAGTTTTGCGGTAGGACTCTGGCACTGGTTGGGGTGTGGTCTGGTATCCCTTGTTCGTGACCAATTTCCAACCTTCTTAGAGACTCAACTCTGCAAGCAGCTGATATCATTTCAATTCATTCATGTTCTGATTAAATCAGCCAGAATGTTATACTTGCAAATAAGATTCCTGAGTAACACAATATATAAAATAATTTTAGAATTTTCTTTGTTAACGTGCAGGGTTATTTTAGTATATTTCTGGCAGTTTGAATTAGTTGCTCTGAATGCCATTGCTTGTTCTTGCCAACAGTATACTTAGTTTAGAAATGCCCACACTTTATTTCAGCAATTTCTTTTTAACATATTAAGTTCATGTTTTTTTTTAAAGATTCTTAATGAATGAAAGTCCACGTTTCATGTACAGTTTAAATTATGTTAAAAATCTGATCATTAAAACCATTTCTTTTACTCTTTCCCTCTGAAAAGTGTAAGTGAGTTAATTGTCCTGTTTGTCTACTGATTGAAACATTACATGACTAAAAAGACTAAGGAAGCTTTGACTGTTTTAATTGAAGGTCACATCGTTCTCTTTATTTTCAACTTGGTTTTATCTAGACATGAAGATGACCTAGAACAGCTCAGAAGTTTCTTTCCAGCTCCATGATTCCTAAGACCATGATTTAGTTACAAGAGTCAGAATTCCCACTGAGGGAGATGCCTTTAGTTCATTGGGTAACATGATAACTAAAACGGTTGTTAATCGTGCCACGACTTGACAACTAAATGGAACTGTAACCTGTGCGCTGAGGGACTGGGAGGAGAGAGACTCCTTACAAGTGCCCAGAGAGATGTCATTTTACAGATCCTGGGTTCACTTTTTGAACTTGGGAAAAAATCGGGAGGGCAAATTTATTCCCAGTGGCTGCACCAACACTGTCGTTTCCCTGCTGCCGCGCAAATGCCAGAGTAACTCTGATGGGCTCTCTGCCACCCCTTTCCGTCTGCGGTTCACCAAGTCTAAAAAAGAAAATTAAAAACGACAACAAAGTCTGGAAATACAAGCAGCCAGAGGGCTACGCAGCATGACGCAAAGTAGAGGAGGGATCAATGAGGATTTCCCCTGTTGTGCAGTATGTGTTTCTGGAGAGGTGGAGAAGAAAACAGTGGGGGAGGAGGAGGGAGTTATCCCAGGATCAGGCCCCTTCTATCGAAGGCTTAAACTAGAAAAAGCGAACTCTTATGAAATGGTGAGACTTGGAGCCATAATGTGAGCAGGTTAGATCCCAAAGTGTGGGTTAAGGTAACTGCTCTACGTGAAAGCAAAGGCTTTTCATTTCCAGAACCACCAGTTAACGTGTTTTACAATATTCTGTCTCAGGGGAAGTGAAGCTAAAGGAAGCAAAAAAGCCCCAGTAAGCAATACATGGAATGTAAATGTAGAAACTTAAGGTCGATAGAAACCTCAAATGTTAGAGAACACAAGTTCCAGAAGCCAACTTCTAAGATCTGATTACTAGTCTAACTTGACTACCAGATTTGTTCTGCACATACGAAGGAGCCGGGTTGCGAGTCAGCAGATCTCCCTGAGGATTCGGGTGATGTGAGAATGGTCGAAGATTTTTTTTTTTCCCCTTAGAGGAAAGGACTCTCCCCCTATAAACTAAAGTCTGGAGACATCGAGTGACTTCCCAGAGGTCACACAGCTTTTCCAGAATAGAATCTGGAGTAGTACTCAGGCTCTGAGGATGAGACCATGATGTCTTAGGCTTATCTTCGTTTCATTCACCTTGATCCCTTGTTGGGTACAGTGGCTGCTCTTCAAATAGCTGTCTGTTGAGACTCAGTGTCAGGACTCACTGCTCAGCCTGTCAGGGTCACTTTAGAAAACAGATAAACGTTTAACAGGTGTCCTAAAGCTCATTTTTATCCCAAACTAACAGTTCCTAAGGGATATTTGAGAGACGGAGCATCCTGGAGTGTTACGTGCTGGCTGTGGACCCAGCTCTTCTGGGATGTAAGTTCCAGCTCTGCCCCTTACTCTGTGTGTCGTCTTGGGAGAGTTAATGTCCCTAAACCTCAGTTTCCTGATGGTACGATGGAGATGATAATGGTATCTGCCTCGTCTGGTTGTTGGGAGGATTTATTCATGCAAGGGAAGGATGTGCAAAGTCTGAAATCAGAGTTTGATAAACAGCAGCCAAAAGGAGAGCCAGGTATGAAAAAAATAAAGAGTATGATACATATTAAGAGAAAGGAAGGAAGATATTTGTCTTAATACTTATTAAACTTTATTTTTTATTTTATTTTTTTTTAAAAGATTTTATTTATTTATTTGACAGAGATCGAGACAGCCAGCGAGTGAGGGAACAGAAGCAGGGGGAGTGGGAGAGGAAGAAGCAGGCTCCCAGTGGAGGAGCCTGATGTGGGGCTCGATCCCATAACACCGGGATCACGCCCTGAGCCGAAGGCAGACGCCCAACAACTGCACCACCCAGGCGCCCCTAAACTTTATTTTTGTCTTAATATTCATTGACATCTGTTGCTTTTCCTACCTCCACTGCTGAATATGTTCCCCCCCCCCCCAAATATGCTTACCTCGGCTACTCTCTTTGTAGGCATCAATTGCACACCCAACTCAAAAGCAGAGACTCTGGGAGATTCTTCTTCTTCTTCTTTTTTTATTTTTTCTTTCTTTCTTTTTTTTTAATGTGTGGAAGTTTGCCCTTGGGAGAGTCAGCAGGAAAATGTGCCAGAGATTAGGAAGTGGTGATTAGACCCATGGGGACCCAGCACAGCTAATAGAAGAAGGGCACCAACTGTGGTGAGAGATTTACAGTTGTAGAGCTGGAATTGGCCTTGGAGGTCATCCTGTTGACTCACTCATTTTAAAGAAGGGGGAAGGGAAGTCCACACAGCTTGCTCATGTCCCTGAGGTCCCAGAGCACTTCCACTCAGAGCATATCACTCTTGACTTTTCACTTTTCTATTTCTCTTCCTTATTTCCATTTCATTTTACATTCTTTGGAATGTTCTCCATGCTGGATTGGTACAAGCATTTGGAGCTTCTGTCAGTTGGTTCCTACCTTTGGATCTCTTGTGATTTTGGTAGGACCCCACCAGGGAGATTGCAGGCCAGGTATTCTGGACAAATGAACCTCTTGTTGGTGGCTGCAGCCTCATTCCTGTCCCTGAAGTTGGCAAAGAGTCTCCACTGGGGAGTGGAGTCTGGCCTGTGTCCGTGACTATGAATCCCCTCCTGTCTGGCCATCTGTTACCCTGATGCCATCTCCTGACAGCTTCTGAGAGGCAAGTTAACCAACAAGAACAGCACCTGGAACTGGTTGAAGAGGCTTCTCTTCCAAACAGGAGGCATTCTATCATCGGAAGACTTTTCCAGCTAGTAGGAAAAAGTGTTTATAGGAGGGGCAGACCCCGGCTAACAGATGCACCCGCAAGGGCAAAGACTGGGACCACCACATCCCTTATGCACACACTAGGGAGTGGTGGGTCTGGAGGTGAGAACTTAGACCTTTCTCTTTAAGGCCTTAAAGCTTCAGCGACAAAAGACCTGGAAAACAAGCTTTGCCAGATGGGTATCAGCTTTGTGTAACGTCAAGCCATTTGTTCCCACAACACCTCGTGTTTAGGGAATGGCAACAGCTGCTCTTGGGTGGTGGCAGGTTTCATCTGCCAGCTGTGCCTTAGACGAGTGATGCGCAGGTGTTAACATCATCAGAATCACCTGAGGGCTTGTAAAATAGAGATTTCTGTGTCCATATCCAAGAGGAACCCGGGGATTGGCATTTCCAACAAACTTGGAGGTGATGCTGATGCTGGTGGAGTGGAAACGACACCTGAAGAACCATTGCTGTAGGAGAAACAGGCTTCTGTTTCCTGAACTTTCTGCCAAATTTGCTGCCCCAGCTACTTTCTTTTTACCTTCAGCTGCTCAGACCTTCTTTCCAGTGCATATATGCTTGCAAATTCTCTTTGCACATGCAGATACAAATGGTCACCACAACTCAAAGTTTTACCCCTCTCCGAACAGTTATTCTACAATGGGGCATTTCTGACTGGCCAATCTGCACCTTGGACATTGCTGGTTACACTGTGTGTCCAGCACCCTCCCCAGTAACTCTGTGCTTACACTGATGTGCATGGGGACTTTTGATTTATGGAACTAAAGAAGATGGGTGAGGTGAAATTTATTGCAGGGAAAAGGGGTGTGTTATAAGGAGTGGCCTTTTCTCTCTTCTCCAGCTGGGTCCTTGGACTGGGTGTTAAGAAGGCTGACTGTTTGGGGTCTTTTGTGGCCAAAACAACCTTGAAAAAGCAAGCAAAGCTGGAGACATCACAATTCTGGACTTCAAGTTATATTACAAGCTGCAGTGATCAGAACAGTATGGTACTAGCACAAAAACAGACACATAGATCAATGGAACAGATAGAAAACACAGAAATGAACCCACACTGTATGGGCAATTAATCTTCCACAAAGCAGGAAAGCACATCCAATGGGGAAGAGACAGTCTCTTCAACAAATGGTGTTGGAAAAACTGGACAGCAGCATGCAGAAGAATGAAACTGGATCACATTCTACACCAAACACAAAAATAAATTCAAAATGGATTAAAGACTTAAATCTGAGATGTGAAACCATAAAAATCCTAGAAGAGAACGTAGGCAGTAACCTCTTTGACATCAGCTACAGCAACTTTTTTCTAGATACGTTTCCTGAGGCCAGGGAAACAAAAACAAAAATAAACTAGTGGGACTTCATCAAAATGAAAAGCTTCTGCACCAGTAAAGGAAACAATCAACAAAACTAAATGGCAGCCTACAGAATGGGAGAAGATATTTGCAAATGATATATCCGATAAGGGGTTAGTATCCAAAATATATAAAGAACTTATCAAACTCAACACCCAAAAAATGAATAATCCAGTTAAAAAACAGGCAGACATAAATAGTTCTCCAAAGAAGACATACAGATGACCAACAGAAACATGAAAAGATGCTCAACATCACTCATCAACAGGGAAATGCAAATCAAAACTACAGTGAGATATCACTTCATACCTGTCATACAGCTAAAATCAACAACACAAGAACAATAGGTGTTGGTGAGGATGCAGAGAAAAGGGGAACCCTCTTACACTGTTGGTGGGAATGCAAACCGGTGCAGCCACTGTGGAAAACAGCGTGGAGGTTCCGCAAAAGTTAAAATAGAACTACCCTCCAATCCAGCATTGCACTACAGTATTTACCCAGAGGATACAAAAATACTAATTCAAAGGGACACATGCACCCTGATGTTTATAGCAGCCAATACAATAACCAAATTATGGAAAGAGCCCATGTCCATTGACTGATGAATGACTAAAGGAAGATATGGTACACACACACTGGAATATTATGCAGCCATCACAAAGAATGAAATCTTGCCATTTGCAATGATATGGATGGAGCTAGAGTATTATGCTAAGTGAAATAAGTCAGAAAAAGACAAATACCATACAATTTAATGCCTATGTGGAATTTAAGGAACAAAACAAATGAGCAGAGGGGAAAAAGGAGACAGAGAAGCAAACCAGGAAGCAGACTCAACTCTATAGAACAGACTGCTGGCGATCATAGGGGAGGGGCATGGGGACATGGATGTGATAGGTCATGGGGAACAAGGAGGGCACTTGTGATGAGCACCAGGTGTTGTATGGAATTATTGGGTCACTGTATGATACACCTGAAACTAATATAACAGTGTATGTTAACTAACTGGAATTTAGATAAAAACTTAAAAAAGAAGAAGGCGGCTGAAAGAACTGTTCAGTGAAAATTTCTGTGGCATTCTAGGCACCAACAGACTTGTTCTGGGGCCAGGCAAGTGGGTGGGTCTTGCATATGCTGATACCTGTTGGGCACTGGTTAAGGGCTCTTCAAGGGCGCACCTGAATTTTGAGGTGCTTCGGGCTCCCACAGGAGCCTGAGAGCAGTCCTAAAAATACTTGCTGGCCCCCTTGGTATATAAAACACACCAAGAGGAGGATGGGTGTGCACAAACAGGGTCAAAAGCCATCCTGGGGAATCTGGGTGAAGCCCTGACCTTGCCTAATACAACAGGGAGACCGTTAGCCAGTAGAGAAAGCCCGTTGGCAAGGGGGTGCCTGAGAATCCTTGAAGACGTATGTTTATTTGATTTTGATGACAGCTCATTCCCATTTGCTGGGGAAACTGTTTTCATGTATCTCTGAGGTGGAGAGGGTTGTCTGGCCTAGACTCTCCTCCCAAGAAGCTCTTTTTCTGTGGCTCTTTGTGGTATGGGATGCCTGGCTTGCTTGCTAAGCCCAGAATCTTTGTGAAGACTGCCAACACAAGGCTCCTTCAGGCTGAGGTTAGCAGCTAAGCGTTTAAATCATCTGGCTGCGTTGCAGGATTGTTTCTCAGGCAGGGTGCCCAAGGGTGGCATATTTTCTGGGATGGCCTGCCAGCTGCTTCTCACGCTTCCTTTCCTTTATCCAGGGTGGCCAGGTGCCCCCCTAGAGCTGTGAGCTGGGAATCAGATGCATCCACAGTCATGAATTTTGCAAAATCATTTGCATGTTTGACCTTCCTCTGCTTCTCTTATTCTCAGACAGATGCAGGCAAAGCCATTTCTGTAGATGTTTCCATGTTGTTGAACAAGGCTGGGATGGTGATGAAATAATCGTTAGGACTCTTTGAATCTTCCTCCCCAGGTCTCTTTTAAGAAGGGCGTTTTGAGCCACGGTGTTTCAAAGACACTTTATCAGTAAATATATCATGGATTTTTATTTCACCCCTGGCCTCAAGACCGTATTATGGTTTATCTTCCAAATCCGTGCAGAAGTACTAACGTTGTGCACTTCTATTCTGTGGAAACAGTACTGATAATGAAATCAGAAGATCTGGCCTTCAGTCGTGGCCTCCCACTTACAAAGTAGGTGAGCTCCCCTGTGACATGGGCTGAGATGGGTTTGCTTACTCAGTATGGTCATTGTGAGGGTCAAATGCAGATAAATCTACTTGTGAGACTGTTAAAAGCATCCAAAATAAAGAATTTATAGGATAGAAAATACCACATAGTTACCAATTATATCGGGCCATGGTGATCAGTATCAGCACATCCAGCTAAAAGGGATCGCTCTCTGCTCTGTAGGTGATTTTTGTATCTAGATAGACCAGGGATCAAATCCAGATGATTCTCCTTCCAGACTACTTAATTCTATGAAACTATTGCAGCCCTCTGAATCTTGGTTTTGATAAATTTGCCTTTTCGGACGTGGTGAGGATTATAGCTAGCATTTACACAGAAGGGTTCCTGCCACCTCATCAATGATATTATCATTTTATTTTTTGACTATTGCCACCTACAAAGGAAATCTTTGGTACTGTATGGAACAAACTCTTATCTGGCAGTGAGTGCTATTACTAAGACATGAAATTCAATTATGGAATCTCTGTCATGGCTCAAGCAACAGGGATTCCGTAAAGAGCTGCTGAGTTTCCCTGAGTGGGGGGAAAATGCTTCAGACGCAAACCATCACTGACTCTCCAACATTGACATCTCTGTTTTTTTGTGAACAGTCTCCCATTGTCAGGTTACCTGTTGTTTTGCCCACCTAGGCTTGGTCTTCATCTCCCTACAGAGCTGCCTGCTCCTACCCTAGTGACATTAATAACACAACCTTTGTAGCCATATCTGCAATAAACAGGACACAGTGTCGTCTCTCCTGTGAGCCCTTCCCTGGGTAACAGCCATGCCTGGGGCTCCTTCTTCCATAACTCACTTTGCAGTTACTGCCTGTCATCAAGAAATTCTTATCTGTAACTCAGGTAGCGCCGTATCATTCTTTTCTCAAATTGTCTAGAACACGCAGCACAGTACTGTAAATATATACACATATCTTGAGTTTTCTTTCTTTCTTTTGTCTATTAACCGCTCCAGATACATTCTCAGTGCTTTCTGGAGGGGCCATGACTTTCCTACCTCACAGAGTTAATGCAGAGCTGGTAGCCCAGTGGGGGGCACAGAAGAGGCATTTGGTATGAATTTTTTGGCTGAGATGGGAAGGGAGCAATGGTTTCTATGGTGCATATCTGCCCATTTCGTGCTATAGGCTGCTGCTAGATTTGAGTTTTTTCAGGAGGTAGATCAATTGCTTTGCTCTATTGAATACTTACGAAGGATCCTTACAGATGTTTGTTTGATAAATGCCAGAATCTCTGGAGAACAGGGGGCACCAGATGGGCATTCATGTATTAAAGTACTTGTTTTGAAGGATACCAGACACAAAGGAGAGCATATAATATTACTTCATTTAGGGGCACCTGGGTGGCTCAGTCAGTTAAGCGTCTGCCTTCAGCTCAGGTCATGATCCCAGGGTCCTGGGGTCAAGCCCCACATTGGGCTTCCTGCTCAGGGGGAGTCTGCTTCTCTATCTCCCTCTGCCCCTCCCCCTGCTTGTGCCCTCTCACTCTCGAATAAATAAGTAAAATCTTTAAAAAATTACTTTATTTAATAAGGGCCCCAAATAAGCAAAACCACACCTTTGCCTTTCTCCTGAGAGGTGCAGTGACTGGCAGAATCTGGGAGAAGGTTGGTGGGATACTGTGATATTTTGTGTCTAGGTCTGGAGGATGGTTAGAGAGATGTGTTCAACTTTGTGAAAATTCATGCAGCTGAGTACTTACAATCTGTGTGCTTTTGTTCCTGTATATTATTCATTAATAGAAGAAAAAAATCTCATTTGTGTTCTCTCATTTATTTTGGTAGTACAAGAGTAAAAGCAATGTCAGTTTGGGTTCAAATAGAGATGATGTTATCATGACCTCCGCTAAATTGTCTGCTCCACATACCTCGGGAAAGAGAAATTTTGCTCGTGTGGGATGTCTCTAGGACTTAAAAGCACGGTTTATAGAGAAATGAAAGTCGGCTAGTGGACAATCTGCAGTTTGTCTTGCCTGGAGACCAAAGCAGAAGTGGCAGGGGCCTCTTCTCCATCATCGATTATGAAAACAGCCATCAGTGGGTCAGACAGTGAGGTCCCAGCTTAGGTCTGCAAGGGCTTGGCTGTCTCACTGGGTTCACAGACAGCTTTTATGGAGAATGTTGGCAAAGCATTTGCACATTCATTCACATAGGCAAACCTCATGATTTATTAAGGGAGACAAAATATGTACTTGTGGTCTAATTTTTCTTTGAGGAAAGAAATCTTAATTTATACAGAAATTAAAGCTTAACAGTCTAAAGCATATTTTTGTTAAACACACACACACATATTTTTGGTGAATAACAAGTCATTTAAAATGTTTCTTCTCTTTTTGGAAGGGTTTGCACACAAGCTTTGGTAACACTATTTTTTATTGCTTATCTGCCAATTCTTTCCTAGGGGAGAGAAGTATTGAATGCCATGATAAAACACATTTTGTGCTCACATGACCAGGCTCCAGTATCGGGGTTTTCCCAGTTTTACTCTGGGACACCTGGGATGGTGTTTTTCAATTATGTGTCAGAACCACCTGTGTTAGTTATTAAAGAAGTATGAATTTCCAGGCCCCAGTGCACATAATGAATCTCCATTGGGCAGGCCTCAGGATGCTACATTGAAATAAGCTCTCCTGTTGATTCTTTTTATTTTTTTTAAAGGTTTCATTTGTTTATTTGAGAGAGAGAGAGAGAGAGAGCACAAGCAGGGAGAAGCACAGAGGAAGAAGTAGGCTTCCATCTGAGCAGGGAGCCCCATGTGGGGCTCATTCACAGGACCCTTGGATCATGATGACCTGAGCTGAAGGTAGATGCTTAACTGACTGAGCCACCCAGGCGCCCCTCTCCTGTTGATTCTTAAGCACACTGAAATCTGAAAACCATTGACCCAATAGCTACTGGCAGGGGTCAAACATACTCTAGGGGGTGGGGAGATGTTGACCCAGGAAGCTTCCCAAGAATCTCTTGGAAAGAACTTGTGTTGGGAACACAAATTCTAATTTGTCTTAGAGAGCCTCTAACCTTAGGTGGGAAAAATGTGCAAAATGTCCATAGCTTTGTCTTCCTGGCAGGGTGAGACAAGAAGTTCTTTGTGCATAGACAGTGAGCCTGGCAACCTTACTTTTCCAGTGTTTGCCCCTCTGTCCTTCTGTATTGGCAGGAATCCTGACTTTTGAATTCCTTTTGAATCAGAAAATTGTCCTTTTCTGTGCATTTCTTTTTGCCACAGCAGGCTATTTCTAAAAGAATAGTGCTGCCTTTCTTTTTTGTGGATTGTTTTCTTTCTTCCCCCAAAACACTTGAAAGTCTCCTCCCTCTGAGTTTTGCTCAGTTGACTTTATTACTAGGACACATCACTAAAAGTACATTTAGTTAAAGATGGGAGGGTGGAACTTTGTTGGAAAGTATCTAGAAATAAACTGTGAGGGAAAAAGATTACCCCTGGTATAAATAAGCATTTCTTGGGAAGGGCTGTAAAGAATACCCCAAAGCAAACTGGTTGGTTTCTTCCATTCCCAGAATCAGCATGAGTATTGGAATTAGAAGCATCAAGAACATCAGAATGTTGTCTTGTGACTTCACTATTTTCAGTCTGAACTTTGCTATCTGGGAAGCTCTGGGGGAGGAAGGTGTTCAACTTTTCTTTGGTGGATTAAAAAATGGCAGATTTGTAAATGAAATAAGGAAGATGTCAGATCTGAGAAACAATTTCTAGGAGCTACAGTCTTGGGAGTGTGGGTCTTCCATGGAAGGTTCCTGATGTGGCCACATATAATCCAACTGCATGGAAGTATTAATAGCAAATATAAGTATGAACCAGCCCAGAGATGCCAATGGGCACTTGTCAAGGAAGGTTAATTATAATAGAAATGTTTCGATACATGGTTTTGAAAATTTCCAAAAATTAGGATGTCAACAGGGGGCCATATCTAAAGATACTTTCAAATTATGGCAACTGGGGAGTGGGAGGTACCTGGTACTGGCATCTCGTGGACAGAGGCCAGGGATGCTGCTGAACACCCTACATGTACAGGACATGCCCTCTACCCTCTAACACAGAATTCTCTGTCCTCGAATGTCAAGTGGTCAAGGTCGACTGTGAAAGCAGGGAAGTACAGTGAAGATTATGTTGGGAGGGACATTCTCAGAATTACAGTGCTCAGAAAGCTGTTTCAGTGATCTTTATAACAAGTCCCTACGTTGGGGAAAGTATCAAGCCTGCAACCTGAAAAAAAAAAAAAAAAGATTTGTGTGTTAACATGATGAAAAGAAGAGAGAACTCATAATTTCTATTTTTGTTTCCATTGTCTCGAATTGGAAAGCATTTCCCAACTGAAAGGAAGAAAACTAAAAACAAAATAAAGTGTATTGTGGCCTAAGAAATCCGACAAGTGAGTAAAAGAAGATTCAGTAGATTTAAAAGAATTCAAGTATCTGAGAATAAAAAGAACTGTGTCTCTACAAAGCTAACAGAACTTAGAAATGTGATTTCTGAGTCTCAGCATCATTGTCAGTAACCTCTGAGGGCTCATAAGTAAGTTCCGGAGAAATGGAGACAGTCAAATAATTCCATTATTCTCACAAAGGCTAGCTTCTGGTTGATAGAAACTGGCAATCTTGACATTTACAGCCATGCAACATTCTGAAATAGATCATTAAATTGTTTCTCTTTAGAAAAGGCAAGGATCCTTAGCCACCTGTGTGTATTCATTAAGAGGAAGGTATCTCAAGCTGAGATAGTTCCTTTATAGATACCTATATGACGATGGTAGAGCCGAGAAGCTCTCCAATTACAATTTTTCTTGAGGTCAGTAAAGCTAGTTGTATCTGGTTTTATGGACCTATGTCCACCCATTTGGACGTCTCTAGTGGACTTCCACAGGCTTCAAACCCTGGTCCTGCCTTTTTTTTTTTTTTTTTTAAGCCAAAGGCTGAATGAGAGATGATGCAAAGCAAGGAAGAATAACACATATATTGATTATGATAAAAATTCTACTTACCGCCCCCAACAAATTGGAATGATGATTCCAAAGTCTCCAAAAGGAATTTCAGGAGTGGTGAGTACATGGGCTTTAATTTTCCTCAAAATGTTAAACATGGATGTAAAAATAAGGAAGAGTTGGTTTTCTAGCAGTTTCTGAAGAACATTGGTGGTTGAAATGGATCACAATCTGAACAATATGAGATAACTGTCAAAAGATAGAAACTAATAAAACATTAGACTGCTTAGTGGGAGATCATGAACGTGATTATTTATGCTAATCAGGCCACATGGAATATCTGTTATGTTTTAGTATGATTTTTAAAGAGGAATATTATGATTGAGCTAGTGTTTAAGATGAAGAGGAAGATGATGTTGAGTTGGTTTAGAAGCCATGTCCTAGGAGAAATATTTGAAGAGGATGGATAAGACAAAAAATGTACAGTGGAGTTGGTGAATGGGTTCCTTAAGATTTTAGGAAAGTTATTGCATAAGAAAAGTTGTTCCCTGCTAAGAAGTAAGATGGGGGTGTAGGAATTATAGGATTTTTGGGCCTCGTAGAAAACACCATGCAACAATTGAAATGACACTAGAGAAGATCCTATCTATTGGAGAGCACTGCGGGGCCCTGAAAAGGAGCATGGATTTTGAAGAAGGGATTCCTTCATTTGATGGAAAGTTAGATTGCATCAGAAGGTCCCACACGTGGTTGCTTACCAGAATCACCTGCGAGCTATTTTTTAAACATAGTAATGTCAGGAATACATCCCAGAGGATCAGATGGAATAGATGTGGGGAAGGGCTTAAAAATCTAGATTGTAAAACAAAGTTGTGCAGTTGATCCTGATGTGCAGTCAAATTTGAGGACCATAAGGCCTCTTCAGTTTCATGATTCTAAGTGAAGGTAAGAGCATACAGGGACGGTAAAGGTTCCAACAGCACCTCTGTGAACTTGCACGTGTTTTCTGTCTATCTCAGATTTTGTACAGGGCTTATCAAACTCAGGCACCTTGGTGAAAAGTTTATACAGATTATCTCACTTAATCTTAACAATAAACAAATGAGGAAGGTCTTATCCTTAGAATCACGTTATACTTGTGGAAGCTGAGGTTCAGAGCAGTTCGAGAATGGCTTGGTAGCAGAATTGGGATTCAAGCCCAGATTATCTAGTGGCAAAGTCAGTCCTCTCCACTGATTTGGTCTTCTGCTTGCCACTCTGCTATTCTGAAAACAAAAGTGTTAGCTATGGATCCTGGAAAATGTAGGAAAATGATCAATGTGACAGATACTCCTGCTTTTCCTTCCTCATCACCCCCTTTCTCAGACTTATGTCAATTCTACAGGTTCCTCATTCTTCCTTTGACACGTTAGTGAAGCACATATTCCCTTCATTCTTAAGATAGGATTCTGTATTTCTTAAAATGTCAAAACCTTCCTGGATCTTTGATTTTGTTTTCAAATCAACACTAGCAATATTTTTGTGGCTTATTGAGAGCTTCATTTGTCTGTGCAGAATTTGCCTGAATGGATTGAAAGGATAGAAGCTGTTTCAAGAAATAATCCCAACAGATGTGACCACCATGGCTTTGTCCTCACAAGCTTCCTACTGTAGGCAACAATTCATAATCAGTTGCATGTCATATGAATGCATGTAGGAATATATAGGAAGAACCCTCTGGTCAACCACCAATATAATGTGAACATTCTTTGTAAAAACTCCCCCACCAATTAAGCGCAGTTTGTGTGTTGGCATATCCTTTCTCTGAACCTTAGGATAATACATGATGCACATCATTAAGCAATTAATTGGAGTCATGTTTTTTCAGTTATATCAATTATCTATCATCTACCTACCTGCCTGTCTGTCCTTTTATCTATATGTCTACCTACCTACCTACCTAATGTTTATAGACTTGAACTGATTCATTAAGACACTTGAACTGGGATTCTAATTTCCCCAAACACAACTGCTAGAACAGTGGATATTCTGGAAGTATGTACGAACAAGATGCCTTTGAACAAGGTTGCATGAACCCAGAGGGGAAATTGTCCCACTGTTTGTCAGCTCTCAACTGCTCTCATCCCAGGCCCTGAACAAGTTTCATATAGCTGATGACCTTTGAAACACAAATCGCACAAATCAAATGGCTTCTTCATTCCAAGCCCAAGTTGAATTTTTTTTTTAAGCCTTTTAAAAAAATAGAGTAGATTTAAATAAAATCTCCAGGCAGGCTGTGCAGTCGTGTCTGACCTTTTTGTAAATATGATGAATCGAATTCTAGTGTAAACACTGTGCTCTGGTAACATTCTGCAGTGTGGGATGGCGGGTGTCAGGCAGAGGCAGATTGGTTTTACTGAGTTGTTTCAAAAGGAGGAGAAAGGTGCAGGCCAACTGTCAATCCAGGGCAGCCTTGCCAGGGCTTTTTAATAAACCATTATTAGACTATAGAATTCTTTCCAGGCTTTCGACTCTGCTCACGTTTAACTGATCACACTCAGTTTTCACAGCTGCTTCTCACATAACATCCTCGAGCACTTGCTGGAGACAGAGTGGGGTTTGAATTTCATCCAAGCATTGGATTTCCATTAAATTAAACAAAGAGCAAAAGGCAGGAGGGGAAAGGTATATTTAATGGAGATTGGGCACGCTGTCTGATTTATAGGTTCTCTGAGAAATCCTGCTTCTTTCTAGTCACTTAACAAACGTCTGTTGAGCTGTGACTTGGGAAAGAGCAGAGCACAGCCCAGAGGCTTGGGGGGAGCCCTAATGCTGCTGGGAAGTAGGAGGGGCAGGCCCTTTTCTTTCTCTGGGCATTGGTTTTTTTTTTTTTTGTGTGTGTGTGTGTGTGTGTATGTATGTGTGTGTTTTGTTTTGTTTTTTTGTTGTTTTTAATCTTTATAATCAAGATGCTAAATAAGACATTTTTCTGGCTGCTTTGGGCTCCATGATTCTAGTGCAGGGATTGATAGATTTTTCTCTATAAAGATAGTAAGGATATTTGGCTTTGTGGATCAAGAGACAAAAATCAAGCTCTTATATAGACCTTTATATAACAAGAAACAAAAGAAATGTCCATAAATTTTTCTTGAGATATTTCAAAATTCATTAATAGTAATTGAGTAAAATTTTTTGAATTGCAGATCTTTTAATGAGGAGAATGGCATTCTTTGATCATTTTTGTTTTGTTTTGTTGAGGTTGGATAACAACTTAATTGGGCTTCAAAGTTAGCGTTCCCTGTCATTAGATTGATTGCAAATGTTCATCTGTAGAAATCATTCTTAGATCATGGGCCATGCAAAAACCAGATTTGGCCCATGGGATATAGTGTGTCAACCCCTGCCTAGTGGTATAAAAAGACCCTTAAAGGAGGTAACATGGGAACTGAGTTAGAAGAAGGCATGAGACCACCCGAAAAGGAAGGATGTGTCAGACCGATGCGAAAGCATGAACAAAAGCATGGCAACAATTCATGGTAAATAACACAGGTCATAGGGCAATGGGAACTCAGGAAGGTGAAGGGGATTGGTTCTAGGTGAATAAGTTCTCAGGCAAATGTCACACAAGATACAAAATTCATCCTAAAGGCAACTAATTAAAAATCAGTTTTGCCTAACCTTACTAAATTTTTCCATCCTTGTCACATTTCCTCTGACTGTGGTCATTTTTATGATTATTTGACTATTAGTCATTATCCATGGCAAATTTACTCTTTCGGTATATATCTATAGCTTCCAAAATTCTACATACCTGCTGTCAAAATTTAGTCACTGAGTTCTGATGGCTGATATTAACCAGTAACCATAGAGTCTCAGAGTGCTTCTGAATCCTGTTTGGATAAAGTCAGGTATCCTTTGATTAGTGTAAATGTCAGCAAGTCAGCTAGTGGTACACATGCAGGAAGATTTTGATGTTGCCTCTGCAGAGAAGTATTGTTATATACTTTATTGATTTTCATATTGTAGAATAGTTTTACATTTTTGGAGGTAAGTATTTATATCCAGCTTAATGATTCATGCTGTTGAGATGCCCCCAAAGAAAACCAAATCTTCCCTAAAGTGGTTAAACATATGAACCCATTTCTATTGTATACTTGAAGCAAGCTTCACCAGTGGAACCATTATTTACAATAATGTCCTACACTAGATGGAACAAAAGACTGGTGGTCCAGAAAGGCATGAATCCCATCCTCTCTGTGAGGTCTGTCATGGCCCGAGTTCTGGAAGGCAGAGCCTGAGGCAAGGGTTAAAGTGCTTTATTAGGGAGATACAGTCTAGGCTGGGAGAGTAAGGTAAAGAGAAAGGCAAAAAAAGATAGGAAGCAGTGTGAAAGATAGGTTCCATTACCATGCTGGCTTTGGTTTCATAGTGAGCTATAAAGAGACTCTCTGGAAAACTTGGCTAGTGCATCTACTGAGCCTAAATGATATTCCAGACAGTTAGTTTGGAGGAAGTCTGGCTCAGAAAACTCTATGAGTGAGATAAAGGAGAGGAAGTTTTCGTTTTGTTTTGTTTTTAATCTACCTTGGTCCTTCCCAGCTCCTGTCTCTCATTGGTTCACGTTCATCTCATGGGAAGTTAACTTCCCCACACTTCTAGATGATAAAATGTGGCCCCTTCGGTGTCCTCCTGGGATGCCAGCTCTTCTCACCTCCAGTGTGAGTCCAAAAATGGTGGAGAACCAGAAACTCCAGGTGTGTTGCCACTTGGGCCAAATGCACGGCAGTAACCCAGGGGGAGGGTTAACATTCCCAGAATGAGTGACTGGTCAGCTCCTGGTGGTGGTAGCATAATCTGAGAGGTAGGCAGGCAATGGAGTTTTTGTCCCATACAAGGTCTTTGGTCAGATGCCAAGTTAGCCTTACATGAGAGCTCCTACTAGAAAGAGAGAGAGATCAATAAGCTAGAGGTGAGATTGATCTCAAACTAAAATGTTTGGTGAAATTCAGGTTTCTAGAGAAGTAGCAAATGGCCATTCCTTACAAAATAATTAATAATAACATGATACAAAGATAAAAAGCCTGGCAGGCAAATGCGTGGGACCTTTAGTAAGCATGTCTGGCTGGAGTCCTCTTGGATTTGTTTCCTCAATGTTGTTTATTTAGCCTTGTTGTTTGCCTGTCCCCTTTTTCCTTTTGCAGCAGAAGCAGAGTCACATAAAAGGACTTTTTTTTTTTTTTTTTAATCCCTAGGCTCTATCCTTTCTTATTGCCAACTTTTCTTTTCATACCGCGGGCAGAGATAATGATGAATACCTTAGAGGTCTATTGTAAAGATGCAACGAGGTGTTGTATATAAAACCATTAGGACAGTGCAATCAATGAATGTCCTCTTTTCCTTCCAGCATGCTTGTTGACATGCCTTACATTGACAAAATGGACTTTTTCTACCACGGCAGAGGTTTCGACTTTTTCTAAATGATCACAAGTGAGGGTCTTATAAAGAAAGATGCTAATTTTACCTGCCTTTGACCACACTCAACAGGAATAAGCACTTTCTAATCATGAGAGTCTGTGATTTTTTTTTTAATCTTTTTAAGCTTAATAAAGTCAGTATTTGTTTATCTGAGATCTTTTCATATTTATGTTATAGAACTTTAGCCATAGATAAAGATTAATATTCAGCGTATGAATAAGACCTTTTGGGGGTATGTCTACTCATGTGATCTGGCTCATTTCTAAAAGCAGAGAACTTTACGTATGCTAGTATCCTAGAGTTTTCAATTAGTTATATTTGTCCATCAAAATTTAATTTTAAGACTTGCACCAGACTATGTTGACATGGCATAAAGAATTTATGTGAAACATACTTGGTACTTGTTGGATTCAAGATTCCCTTGGCTTAGTCAATCTTGCTGGCCTTATTCTATATTGGATATGACTTTATAGGAAGGCTCCATCAACTGACTTCTCAACCTACACTTTATTATCGTCCCTAAGAATCCCCCATTACCATTCTGTCTTACGTTTTCCACTCCAATGGAAGAGCCACATTTGGCGACGTTACTCATTCATCTTTCCACAGATCCTGTCTCTATGTAGGCTAGAACAGAGTGGCCTGGCAACTGAGACTGCAGCTAGCCTCAGAAAATGTTGTGGATGATAATGAGCCACCAGTAATGTGCACTTGAAAATAACTTTTAGTACAAAAGTAATATGTTGTTATTATAGGTTTTTAGAAAAAGGAAAAAAAAAACCCACAAGAAACCCCACTTGGAGACAGATATTTTAAACATTTGGTTGTCTGCCTGCCTGCCTTCCTCCCTCCCTCTTTCTTTCTCTCTCTCTTTTTTTCCTTTTTTTTTCTTTTTCTTTCTTTCTTTCTTTCTTTCTTTCTAAAATACATACACAAATAATTTTTTTTGTAAGAATAAAAAATTGGATTAAAATATTTATGCTATCTTATATTCTTCATTTTCCTTTTCATATGTGAATTTCTTTCTAGGTATGTTTATTTTCAAAGGCTGCATGCACTCTGTCATCACTATGCATTATAACTTATTTAATCTATTTCTTATTTCTCTATTGATGGAGATTCATATTATTTTCTACTTTTTTTTCCCATTACAAACAATATTGAAATGAAAATACTAGTACACATATTGCACATTGTCTTATGATTATCTCTCTGGCAAGCCTAGGAGAATCTATTGAAAAACTATTAGAAAAAGTAAAAAGCATTGAGCAAGGTGGTCAGTTACAAAATGAATATATCAAAATCAATAGCTTTCTTCATATACCAACAGGAACTGGTTAGAAATTTTAATGGAAAGGAGATAACATTTGCAATAGCAACAAAAGCATAAACTAGCTGGGAATAAATAGTAAGTTTCTAAGAGTTACATGAACAGAATAACCTTCTGTATAGAAAATATGTAGAGAAAGAAATGGCTGTTCATGTATTGGGAAAATTAGTATTTTAAGCATGTAAATTCTCCTTAATTAAATCTATTCTGCCAACCTAATCCTCATGGAAATCCCAACCGTATTTTTATGTAGGTGGGTGCAGGAGAGGACTGAACACACTGTTTCCACAATCCACCTGCCAAGTTTGGATTATAAGAGTGAGCCGAGCACACACACCTGTCTCCCCTTCCCACTCCTAATTCCTAGAAGTGACATGAAACATGGTATTTAAAAACAAATCCATAACAATGATGGAAAACAGAAGGAAACTTCTAGATATTACAAGAAATCTCTGAAATAGCTTGGATTGGATTGAAATGGGAAACCCACAATATACATTAACAGCGTGTAGGATCCGTTTCAACAAGGTTCAAAGTCAGGAGAGGCAGAGAGAGGAGGAGGAAGGGGCCCAGGATAAAAACCTCAGAATGTGTGAAGTGCCAAAGAAGGAGAAGCCAGGAGGCTCAGTGTTATCCCCTCTTCCAAATCAGGTCAAATGGTAGCCAGCAGAAATATATGGCGATCCCTACTTGCAGCAGAAGTGATGAGTAGGGTCACTTGGGCCTGAGAGAAAGGGCCGTGCCCGGGGTAGCTGCTGACATCTCGTGGAGGGGTGGGTCCCAAAGGTAGTAAGACAAACAGTGAGCCTGCCCTGGCAGGCAGCACATTCTTCTCTCTTCGCAATGAGCAATGACAAATGCAGTGCTCACAGTCAGGCTAATAAGGAGTCTCAAAGTCAAGGATGTGTGTACTACCAAGAGTCACTAAATAGTTTGGAAAAGCTAACATCATGAAAGAAAGCCACCACAATCAACAAATGGAAGAATAAACACAAATGATCAGAATTAATAGAGCAAACAGAAAAAGAAGCACGTTTTAGAATTTTCTCAAGAGCCAATTCATCTCTACCTTGTTCTTTTCAATATGTGCGTAGTGTTCTAAAGTGTGCCACACCCTAGCTAACCATTATCTCGTTGAAGGCATTGGAATACTACTTCTAACTTTCTGTTACTGTATGTCGTATGCAAAAATGATCCTTATATAAGCCTCTTTGAATGCGTGTGTGCGTATAATATCTTCAGAGAAATGTGAGAAGATACTGGCACACTAAAACATCAACTAGCTAAATACGTTTCTTAAAGAGGAGATACAGCAACTCTTCTATGATAAAAGACATTTTGTGATAATGTTCCTTAAATTGTGATTATTTATTCCATCCCAATCCCATACAGCTGTGACCTAACTAAATAGTTCTAGGAAGCATTTGCAAATACATATTTTTTTTCTTTGCAGAAATTAATGCCATTCTAAACTAGGAATTCTTATTTTATTTTCAAATCTTATTTTGATAAAGGCACAATTCTTGTTGGACATGCCTCAACATTTTTAAAGCTGTGAATATTGTATCCATATTCTACAGAATAATTCAACATGGAGCAGAATTTGGGGCCTCACTCGGTCACCTGTGACATAGAATTGATTCAAAACTGTTCTCTGAGGAAAAGCTTGACTGGCCCTGCCTTTGGGTTAATGGGAAAAAAGGAAACTCTGTAAGTTACACAATTCTTCCTGAACAGTTGATTTGCTTCCTTTCTTGTGAACACTGTGAATTGTGTAGCTGACCTGGTTTTCCTTTTCCCATTGGCTGCCAGCCACATTGTGGGTCACAGGCTCACACTATGATGAGCATTTTAAACTCCCATTTCTATTCCTTGTTTATGTCTCCGATGTGTTTTTCTTTTTAATTCTCCTCTCACTTCACTTTTAATTTTTGCTATCTCTTGCATTTTAATTTCTTCTCATAAACCCTTTTAGATTATTTCTGAAACAAAGTGTGATAAAGACGAATAAATAGTATAGGCCTTGACTAAGTAAAAAATAATGAACATGCAACATAGAAGCTATATGTTAGACTTCTTAATGAGTATTGACACCTTCAAAATATTTATCTTGAGAGACCATAAATTAGTTGCAATTGATGTTATCACTGATGAAAACATCCTTGAAACTTCTCTTTTAGAATTTCATCCAAAAATGTTGGCACAGTGCATAAACATTTCCCATGGTCATAAGACTTTGTGGGTCATTTTGGCTTTTGGAAAAAGCCCAAAGTGTTTCATGGCGAAGCCTGCTAACCTGGATGGCTCATTAAGCTGGGTAATCAAGTTGGCTCTTTTTATGTGTTTTTTTCCTTGTTTTGTTTTGTTTACAGATACAAGATACCATATAAACTGGTGAGCCTTTTTTTTTAATGTAGTTAATAGACTGGCATTAAAAGTATACCCCAAAGAATAGCTTTACGTGAGTTTGCATTGTTAGAAGAGCACACCCTTTTAGGAAGTGCATTAATTTGGGGGTATTTGTAATTAACTGTTTTTCAAAGGCATCTTACCACCCCCTAATCCTAACCCCAACCTCACCCCCACCATCTGAAGTAAAAAGAAAAGGTTCAGTAAAGTGTAAGTCATGGTGATGAATGCATCACAAAGAAAGTCTATACAGGGGGACTCCCTTCATATTCTATATGAATACAGAATCCTGCTTGGGACCCTGGGCATTTTCCTCATTCTCTAATTCATGTCGATGCCACAGGAGACATGTGAGTTTCGTCATATATGCTGGGGACACAGGTCTTCATGCCTTTCTTTTGATTGCTACTAGTGGAATCATGTAGTAGTTATTTGAGAGTGGGAAACTGAAACCATTTTGTCCCTGATGAAGGACTGTTTGTGAAGTTTAATGTTTAATGTCACTGCTGTAGTGTCCATGACATTAGAATGTTGCAACTGGAAGGGGCCTTAGGGGTTAACCAGTCTGTTGGGCTACAGGTTGGTATAAAACTATTGGGCGCACTAAGGTGTATCGTTGGAAGGTCCTATGCTTTGTGTTAAATTTGATGATTGTGTTGAAGTTGCTTCAAGAACTGTGAAAAAAAAAAAAAGAACTGTGAAACATACTCAAAATAAATAACATTGGAGAAGATTGTTTAAGAGAAAGGGACCCCAATTTCAACATAGACAAGTTTAGGGGGGCAGTGGAAGAGAGGACAGGGACTGAAAGGACCAGGAACTGTGACAAAATGAAAAGATGGTGATGTGTGCAATATGGCCCAAGATGATTTCCATGTGTAGTTTGAAGGATAAGGTAGAGCTAATTAAACATGAGGATTAAAGTAGGATCATGTAATACCAGCTCTTACACAAAATGGGATAAAACATCAAAGGGGGGAATGATGAGATGTGGAGTGGGGTTCTGCTGGTATAAAACATCTTTTGTGCAGATAGAGTGCTGAGTTCCATGTCGAGTTTTGCCTGATCCAATCGAATTGGAATTGCTAAAAGAAGTGCTCAGCATCTCTTTGGATTAGACTAAGTAGGATTAAG
This sequence comes from Ursus maritimus, assembly GCF_017311325.1. Taxonomy (NCBI): domain Eukaryota; kingdom Metazoa; phylum Chordata; class Mammalia; order Carnivora; family Ursidae; genus Ursus; species Ursus maritimus. The sequence goes on from NW_024424453.1 coordinate 41,359,451, forward strand.
AGATGTCCTTTGGCACCAATACCACAGTCTCAGCCCTGGACTGTAGAATATACAGGGAAAAGTGATTCAGTGCACGACATAACCTACGATTTTAGACTTGAGGACACCAAAACCAAGGAGATGAATGAAGAAAATGAATCAAATTGTCGGGGCAGAGCTTGAGTCACCAGCTTCTCTCTCTCTGCTCCCATTTCTGCTCAGGGCTGCCCGTCCAAAGTAGGGAAATCCCCTTTTGTAACTATTCTGAGGTTCAAAACGTCCTGTCCATGGGCTCATTGATGTTAATGAGCTCTCCTAGTCTCTGCTTTGTTTAGGTTTCATTGTAACACTCTGAAGCATTAGGATCTGCAACTACTATTTCTAATTTCTGTGGAAGAATTCAGCCTGTCGTAATACTGATCCTTTGGATATTATATTTCAGAGCAATTATCTAGGGCACTCCTTTGCCCTCTTGCTTCATAAACGTCAACTGAAATGGGCCATAATTGAATAGGAATGAATGCTGATTAACCCTCACCTACCCTTTGCAGCATTTAGGTTTTGAGTTAATTGATTGTCTGTATTTATTAGCAATTTACTTTTGAAAAATGTCTCAGTGACTTTTTCTTTATTCCTTAAAGAAGGATATGGACGAGGGTGAGGAATGGATTGCAGGTGACAGGGAGATAGCAACTGGAGAAAAGGGAAAAGAAGAACCATGTTTACTTCTATTGTTTTTTTTTTTTTTTCCTGGTTCTTCAATTTTGAGTCCTGCAAAACCATTTGTAGCATTTGTTTGTGGATAAGCACATCAAATTTAATATTGAAGAGACATAGTTTGAAATCCCAGCTAAATGACCTTGGGCATGTCACTTAACCTTTCCAAGACTTTTTCCTTCTGTAAGATAGAGATAGCTGGGTGCCTGGGTGGCTCAGTTAGTTGAGCACTCGACTCTTGGTTTCAGCTTGGGTCATGATCTCAGGGTCATGAGATCGGGCTCTGCGCTGAGCGGTGGTCTGCTTGAGATTTTCTCCCTCTCCCTCTGCCTCCCCCCCCCCCAGCTTATGCGTGCTCTCTCTCTAAAATGAATAAATAAATCTTTTTTTTTCTTTTTAAAGATAGGGATAGCAAAAGTGCCTATTTTATAGGGCCATTGTGAATATCAAATGAGATGAATGAAAAACATGGGTCTTATATCGCAAGACTGTCATACTCGGGAGTGATGTTCCTGGGACCGTGCCCTTCACCATCTGGAGAAGTCAGCATAGAGAGGAGAAGAGGAGCCTTGACTTTGTTCAAGTCCTTCATTCCAGTCTCCCTAAAAGCCAGTCCCAATTTTTTCCTCGTAAGCTTTGTTTATGGGGTTAAGTAAATTCTCCTGTTTTGTTTAGTTGGGCTTCTGTCACTTGGAACCTAACAGCTCTCAAACATTGGATATGTGTACTGAGTACAACTCTGCACCCAATTAAGTGAGGGTAATGCGGTCAAATTTGAGTCTCTTGTGGCAGGTTGTTTCAGCATGCCATCTATTAGCTCTTACCCGTGGACTAACCAGTCCCTCCGAGCTTCAGTTTCTTTCTTGGAAGTGGGTAGAGTAGTATCATGCATGACAGGTACTGAGATACTTTACCTAATGCGCAGAGGATGATATGTGGAATACGGTTAAGTGCCTATTAAATGTAAATTCTCTTCCTTCGCATCATTTACATACTGAGGAATAACTCATTTTAAAGGAAATACTTTGGAGCATTTCTTGGATGCTTGTTGTAGGATATTCTTGGAATTTGGGACTTGGGATACAAGTCTTGAGGTTTAGAAAGAATTTTGGCTTGAACTGTCAGAAGTTGAGATAAAAGATACAGAAAATGCTGAAAATGTAAAATATTTGAAATGGTCAAAATACAAAAATCTACAAAACTTGCAGCCAAACAAATATGCAGAGTTTTTCTTCTGAAGAAGCGTGCGCACGCGAGAGAGTTGACCATGTATGTTGGGTAGTAGCTCCTAATATTTAATACGTTGACAGAAACTTCCATTTTCCATGAGACACATAGTTTTTAAAGTATATAAGGTAAGCAGTTTGATTCATTTTTTGGTTTTTGAGTTTATTTCACAAACAGTATTCCTGTGAGGTTCATATTTAACAGATTACTACTCTTTTTTTTAATGGCTCAGGGTCTCTTCCCTGGTGCTTCTTTATGAATCCTACAAAAAAAGCAAGATCAGGTAAGGCCAAATGGCTTCCTAAACGGGATTCATAAATTTTGCCACACTGGAATAAAAAATGAATTTAGCTATTCTGGAAAAGATGAATTTAGGTATTCTTTCCTGGAGATCTGTTCACTTTGGAAATCTTAAAATTGTAGCCCTGAAGTGTAAATTTGTAGCAAGAAGAAGCTTGATATGGTACAGTAATTTCAGGATTTTTTTTTTTCTATTTAATGCCACCAAAGACATGTATTTTGAAAGATTTTTTTTTCCGAAACTGCATTCTTTTTAATTAGCTCCATCTGTGTCATTACTGGTTTTCCATTTAAACATGCATCTAGATTTAGACCAATCATCCAAGTTTATCATAATATTATGAAAATGCATAAATCATGACTTCCATTATAATGCTACTACATAATGAAGTTAAGTAAAAATACAGCAGTAAACACCATTCATTGCTATGGGTAACTTTATTTTAGCTGTCTCTCTGCACTTGGGTTTGAATGAGTAGGTTCTATTCAGATACGGGTGTCTTCTGGACTTGGGTCAGAGTCAGGTCCATGTCCCAGAAAATCCTACGATGAGGTAGTTTGTTATACTGCTATAGTTTCTGGAATCTTTTAAAGAATCTTTTCAGAGTTTCTGGATAGCATGAGAGCATCCATGTTACTATGCTGAGCTTATATAAAGCAAAGAAAGTTGATTTTTACATTTTTCTTCCATAGCTTATGAGCAAATTCCCAAATTCCAGATCTCTAGAAACATTGAAACTAACTCATAAGCCTGTGCTTTTTCTCTTTCACTGATCTGGAATCCTAAGCTGACAATCTTTGGTTTAGCATAAAAAGAAAAACAAAAACAAACTAGTTGAAAATTATAGTCTCATTCCAGCCCGGTTATTAATAAACCAGGTATCTGTGGCACCACTTTCTGTATCTGATCAATGTTAGTGATCCACTGTGTAACCATGAGGACCTTGGACTGGATAACATCACTGGGTCACTCCCAGTCATGATAAAGTCTCCTTCCTATAAGAACCTTTGCCACTTGATAAGCATCTTGCTAGTTGCTTGAAATACATTACCTCCATTTAGGTGTCTCGACGACACAAGGGACGGGTATTATTAATTTCTCCATTTTACAGATGAGAAGACTAAGGCTAACGTAGGTTAATCAAAATGGTTTGCTGGAATCCTCACAGCTAGTGAAGTAGTGGGGGCTAAGACTTTTTCCTATATTAGCATCCACACTTTAATCCAGATTCGATTTTGCTGTGTAACTTGTAGTGGGAAGACTAATAAAATTTGCTCATTGTTTCTTCCTACTTAGGCTCCTGGTAGAGTTTCCATTGATCACAGGGCAACAGGTACCACCTTCGGAATCCCCCACTGTGGGCTGCTGAGCCTCAGGAGCACCACCTGCTGCTGACCTGTCTGTGGCTCCTGGAGTTCCCACTCTGACTGATGTGGCTTTTATAGTTCCTATGGCCTCAGCAAATATCCCTGCAGTCCTGTTTTCTTTGACCCCATTCTGCTTCCCTTACCAAAATTTGGTAATTTTGTTCTTTGAATAATCATCCTCTCACAGACCCTTTCTTTCTGAGCACTGGTACTACTTAGAGCATTAGAAATGGGTGGCATTTTGGAAATGTGGGCAACATAAGGACGATTTTATTTCTGGCCCACAGTAAATTCAGTGGTCCTGATGAAATCTGACTTTAAAGATTGGAGAAAGGACATCTTGCTTATCTGTGTTTGGTAAAGCCTTCTATTTATATACAACAAGTTTGTGTTCAAATCTGTACCTTTCAGATTAGGGCCTGGGTGGAGTTTCATTGGCATCAGTGATATCCAGGCTAATTTGCGCGGATGAGAGGGCTGTTATTTAATATTTAATGAGAAATTTATAGCATTGATCCTCATCTCAAGCTAAATAAATGAACCTGATTCAGATGAGGTGTTCGCTTTGCATTCATTACCCCCGACTGCAATGCTCTGGTGCTTGCTTTTCTCTTCATAGCAAACTTTTTTGTGTTTTGTTGACTTTACTTTAGGAAGTAATTTTTTTAATTTTTTTTTTTTTTTACCTAATACTCCTCAGTCTGTTTACATTTGTAGTAGATTCAGTTATTGCTCCCATCTTTCCCCCTTTGCCAGTAACTGTACAATTCCTTCTCCTTGACTTTGGACTTGATCATGTGAGTTGTCTTGGCCAATAGGAAGTTATCACATACAACATAAAGACAGGCTTTAAATATACCTATGCACTCAGGTGATCTCTTTTGCAGCCGGCCATCTCCATGAGAAGAACATTCTGTGGTGAGCCTATGATCCAAGGAAAGTGAGAGACAACCTATAGCCTGAGGTAGAGGCATCCCCGCAAACCCATAGATTTATGAGAACAAATAATTATTTTAAGAAATTGAATTTTTTAGTGAGTCATTACACAGCAATAGTTAACGGACACAATATTTTTCATTCTACTTTCCTGGTGTACTCAGGAGAACACTGGGTAAAGAAAGCAGAGTTTTGAACTTGTATCATTGTTCTGCTACTATCTTGGTGGTTTTATGCAACTTACTCTCCCTTTTGAATTTTAGTGTACCTCCATCAGTGAAGCAGTTGCAGAAAGGAGAGCTCTAGTCCGTTCAGAATACTTCTGATGTGGGAACATCACCAAAGTGGTATTGGAGTGAAATTTTTGAAATAATGAACCAGTGCACATAAATCAGTGGGACCCACCCTTCTGGTAATACGGAGTTTATATATCCTTTNAGCAGGAAAACAGAGGTGTTTGGAAGATTTTATTGATGTAAAAGGAGGGATTTGATGTGTAGCTACCATTCTATCAGTCTGTCCTTTGGCAAGTTAGAATCATTGAATGAGGTCATGATGGAAATCACCAGAGACCAGATGATATTTCTCCGCATGCCTTATTCCTTTGATTGCTTATGATTTATTCACTTGAGAAGAGTCTAAATAAAAAGGATTACCAATTTCCCAGTCATGGATAAGAGAGCCCTCATCAGCGTCCTTTATTACTTCAATTTAGCCAATTCCACATTTCTCTTGTCAAAATCTGAATTCTAAAATGCGTTCAGTTCATACTAATTCAGAAATTAGGTTTATGGCTCACTAATGTAAAATTCCAGAGTGGAGCAGGCTTTGGGTATAGTTAAACTGAGGTCTTAAATCTGTTTCTCAGCAATTCTCTTTGCTTTATTCTCCCTATGTGTTGAGTTTATCCCCACACTGACTTCCTTATGGTCACAAGATGGCCACCAGCGAAAACTCAGAGTATGTGCTTCTGTGTTTATATCAGGGATGGGAAGAGCATAGCTTCCCACAATCATTTGAAAAAAAGTTTTCATCCCCTCTCTTAACCTCTCCAAATTCAGTCACTTTGGCAAGAGCTGTGAGATTCTAATTGGCTTAGACTCATTGGGATACATACTGGAGCTAAGAGTGGGCCAGTCTTATGCAAAAATCACATTGCTGCTACACACTGGGGACGGCATGGAATGAATGCTTGGAGAGGTAACCATACCGTCCTCTGCAGAGCAAAATATGTATATTTAATTTATTTCAGTGTGCGAAATAATGAAATATGTGTTGTAAGCATTCATTGAAATGGTTAACTGAGCTAAGGCTTCAGACATTATCACTTTAGAATAGAAGGGCTGCCAGAGTCCAAATCTGCTGGATTTCCTAAGACTTTGTAAAGTTGAACCATGTCACTGATATGATACACTGGACTTGAAAATGCAGGAGGTCATGAAAAATTGCTAACTTGTTCAACAAAGTGCAGAATAGAGGCTGTCCTCATTTTTCTTTGGCAAATTGTTCTCAGGGCAAATAAATTGTAGAATTTTGAAGAGTTGAGTAGCAGTTTGTTGAGAAAGCAGCCATTGTTTCCAAAGAGATTTATTTATTTAACAAACACTTATATAGCATTTACTGTTTGCCAAGCACAATTCTAAGTACTTTACAAATATTAACTCACAGATTTCTGTTTCTGTAGCAGCTTTAGGCTAAATTATTAATCCTCTAAATTTAAAAGCACCTGAGCCAAGCATGCCATGCTCACAGAATAACTAGGATTTAGAAATGAGAATTTTGAATCTCAGAATTCACATAATTGTTTTGACAAGGTGGGCAAATCTTTTGCCATGTTGGAGCCCACTTGACACTGTGGAAGTACATTCTTCATCATAAAATCACTGAGATGGATAAGAAGAGTCAACATCAGTGACATGACCATTGAATTAGGACTCAGATGTGCCCAAGGAATAAATTACGAGTTTTTTGAGAATAACTTATTCTGCTAAATACTATTATTCTTTATAAATATATACCTTTATACATATACCTTATTTGATTTATTTATTTAATTTATTTATTTGAGAGAGAGAGAAAGAGAGAGCAAGAGAGAGAGCACAAGTGGAGGGAGGGGCAGAGGGAGAGGGAGAAGCAGACTCCCCAATGAGTAGGGAGCCCAAGGCGGGGCTTGGTCCCAGGACCCCGAGATCAGACACTTAACCGACTGAGCCACCCAGGCGCCCCTGTATAATTCTTTATATATTCTTTAAAATATATAAAATTATGTTGATCTGATCTTGTACTTTTTTGTTCTAATTGTAATATTTTGGACCTGAAACATTGGATGAATTAAAATCCTTAGCTGATTACCCACTATCAACATTGAAACATATATAGAGCTATTTATTGATATATTTGCTTAATAAGATAATAAGAATCTACAGGACTGACACTAAACCCAAAAACTAATTCCATAACAACTTACATCTACCTGTGTTTTTCTTTTTCATAAAACTTGAATTATATAAAAGCTTGAATAAATATGTGTGTATAAAAGGTAACCCCAAAGGGAGGCATGTGTTGCCAAAATAAGAGTTTACCTACTTCACAGGCTGTGTTGGGCTACTGGCCCCTGTTGGGTTTTGTGATAACAATCAGCCTCAGTGTTACTACCATCATCATAGCAACTCATTTTTATGGGCACTAATGAAATCCCAAGGCCCGCGTTAAGATGACTTACTTGCATTTTTTTGCTTGATTCTCTCATCTTATCAGGAAACGACTGTATTTATTCTGGTCTTAAAGATAGAAAAAGTGCGACTCAGCAATGGTACATAACTTTCCCAAAGCCATGCAACTAGCAAATGGAGGATCTAGGATTCAAGCCTAGGTGGTCTGAACAAGACATGGTTCTCAGGATAGATCAACTTACAACAGACTATAAGAGCTCACTTTGAGGCACGTCTTACCCATGAATGAGGGTGATTTGCTAGGGAAACTGTCCACCTGAAGGCCCATCTGTCATTTGGCTTGGAGAAGGCAGTGTAGCCCCAAATCCTGGATTCCAGTCCCAAGTCCTGGATTCCAGTCCCAAGTCACTAATCAGCCTTAAGACTTTGGGCAAGTAATTTAACCCCTTGAAACACAATTCCATTATCCCTAAAATAGGGTTGAAAACATCTGTCCACTTTTAGTGGGTAGATATCAGGATCAATTGATGTAATATGTGTGAAACTATGTTATGCAATATTGAGCTCTCTACAAATATTAGGGGAAATGGGCTTAGGGGATAAATTTAGAGAACTGAAATCTTTATTTAAGACAAAGGAAGATCTTTTGTGACCTTCCCGATAAATCTTCTTTTCTGTCTATTCTAGTTTTCACTTTCTTACCTTATGATTTTTGTGTTTTATTTCTACCAACACATAAAGATTTTTTTTTTTTTTTGAGGGAAGGGAGAGTTCTGAGAATTTTAACAAAAGAAGGGAAGAACTCAGGCCTTCGCTAAGATAATTGATTCAGATCAGAATGTGCGCTGAAAAGAGTGGGTAGTCATTCCCCAGTCCATATCTTCAGCAATTTTAGCAAAAAGTAAAGACACCTGAAATTCAGAGTGCTTTTTTAGACCCTAAAATGCCTATGGAGGTTTCCAGCTGTCTTCAAATCATATCATGTGGTGGTTGGAATTTCAAGTGCTTTTCCGGAACCTCCTACCTGGAGAACTCTGGGCAGCCTCCTCTTGGCACCACATCAGTGTAATTTGTATATGCTGATCTCCTGGCGCCTGGGGAGTGAATGATGAAATATTCATGCTGGTGACCATTCATTTTCCCTCCACTAAAAGCCTCTGCTCTCATCCTTTTGAAAGGGAGTTGGGGAATTTGCCTGCTGCTAAATATGCTTGTGATTTTGTTTTAAAAAAAACAAAACAAAACAAAACAGATAGAGTTCACAAAATCAGGTTTCCAGTTTGAATCACATGTTTGGAGCTAATCCTAGATGAAGCTCTTGGTGCCTTCCTGTAACCCTTTTAGTTGTTTCTAACTCCCCCCGCCCTTCCCCCAGCTGAAGACATGGTGGGCTTTCTGTTTCTGGAGCTTCCCTATGGTTGGAGATGTGTCCTTGTCTCTCAGGTTAATAAGTTTGCCATCTCAAGTGCAATGCAGATATTTTGTATCTCACTCTCTAACATCAGAACATCATAAGTTTGACATTTTGGATGTCTTCCGGGGGATGATGGGGTTTCAGATTTCTGGATTATCCCAGAGGGAGTGGGCTCTCATTTAAAACTGCAAGACCAAAGTTGCAAAAATCAAGAGTCAGTGTTAAGTAAGTAAATTTGTTATTCAAATTGAACACAGCCTGTTTTGTCTTTAGTGATGTAAATGCCTTTGTGGTCTCAAGGGAAACTGTCTAATCTGTCTTCTGCAAATCCATTGTTGCTGCAGGCCATTGATTTTGAAATTACACCTGCCGCATCAGACAAGCATTTGAGACCAGCATAGCTCGGACTGTGCTGTGTGTTTGCTGTGAGGGGCAGATATCAATTTGGGTTTCTGAAACAAAGAATTTAGATGCAGATAGTTTATTTAGGAGGTGATTCCAGAAGACAGAGTTGAGGTAAAGGTAAAGTAAGAGAGGGGAGGATAAGCCAATAATAATGATAATGAAAAAAGGTTGTGTTATTGACCCGGTTATCACTGTGACAATCAGGTTGAATTCCATGGCAGACCCTCTGAGAAACCCACCTCCAAAGGACAAGATGCTGGGTGAAGCATCCACTAAATCCTCTCCCCCACTCTTTATACATTTTTTTTTAAAGGTTTTATTTATTCATTTGAGACAGAATGAGAGCACAAGCAGGGGGAGCTGCAGAGGGAGAGGGAGTAGTAGGCTCCCTGCTGAGCAGGAAGCCTGATGCGGGGCTTGATCCCAGGACCCTGAGATCATGACCTGAGCTGAAGGCAGTCACTTAACCGATGGAACGGCCCCCAAGAATATAAACTGCACTATGCTGCTGGCTGCCCTTGCTTATGGGATGACAGTTTCCGTACTTTGGAAGCCGTGGGATGGAAAAGTAGAGAGAAGCTATAGAGCATGGTTGATGTGGGTCTCAGTCCTGTGCATGGAACCCTGTACAAGAAATAAGAGGTGGGCTAAGTGGGTGGGTGATGGCACCCGAAAGCTCTTCAGATAAGGGATATTCCCATTTCCTAAGGAGGAAAGAACAGTGGGGGTAGAGGAGGAGGAAATAAGTAATCAAAGGAGAAGTAGATGCTTTCTAGGAAGTAGAGGAAGGAGACTCAGTAGCAAGTGGCTTCTGCTGGTAAGGCAAGACGTAAGTACAGGCTTGTGAAATGTCACATATACCCACCTGCTCACCACTCCCCACCAGGTGCAGCTCCGTCCCCTCCTCTGTGCCTTTGCTGTGCTGTCTTCTTAGCTGGGAAACTCCTCCAGTCAACGATTTCTCTATATAAATCCCATTTGACCTTTAAAGCACAATGCCTCTAGATCCTTGCTTGATCCTTCTTCAAATGGCACACCATGTCACCAGAATAAATTCCCTCATTCTGTGTCCAGACATACTGTATCCATTCCATGCTTTCATTCATTTATTTATTCATCAATTCAACAACTGTTTATTGAACACTCACTGCATGTCAGATACACAAACTGTCTTGTTTCCAGATTAACTGTATCTTACTAAACTTCTTGAAGCAAGAGCTAGGTTTTCACCTTCTACGATAGTGGCTCTCAAACAGTGGTTCCTAGACCAGCGGCATTAGCATTCACTGGAAACCTGTTAAAAATGCCGTTTCTGAGTCTCATTCCAAATCTGCCAAATCAGAAAGTCTGGAAGTAGAACCCAGCACTTGTGTTTTAATGAAACTTCCAGGTGATTTCTGTGGCACACAGTATTTTGAAAATCAGAATATTCCCAGTATCTGGCCAGAGTAGGAAATCAATACATTTTTGTGGAATTGGATTAAATTTAATACATTGGGAGGGGAGTCCTGGTCTAAACATGTAGGCTCTTAAGAGTAATGAATTTTTTTAAAGTTCAAAGGCTCAAATGAAAAAAGGGCCCTTCTGTGTACCAAAAGAATGGCACATTCACCCATGAGGAAGTAGGCAGCTTGAGTTCTTCTGAGTTGATATGCTAAAGAGGCATATAAACAGAGGGTAGCACTGCGGGTCAAAGCAACATTAAGCTTCTCCTCTACCCCTCTCCCCACCCAGAGGTCTCCAGGACCACAGGACTGTCTAACTTGACTGACAGGGTCTATCCAGGTCAGTGCTTTTGTTGAGCTCTTTGGGCCTTGCCAATCATCAGGAGGGAATACCCAGTTCTTGCAGGGGAAAGTGTGCCCTCAGGATGGGGAGAAGCCCTCAGGGTGACTTAGATCTCCAGCCTAAGCCATTGTCTGATTGGTGGTGAAGCTCTTTGGGCAGCTGCATCAAAACTGGTGGGTGATGATGCCAGTGCTTGTTAAAGTGTCTAGTGAATCCCAGATGTGTACATGGGCTTCCTTGAAAATAAGATCTGGCGCTTTAATTTGTGTCTCCTCTTGCACCTCTGCCTTCACTCCCCCTTTGCACTGGGAACTAAGAAACCATATACCGTCTCACACCCTTGCATCACTCCTGAGTCATTTTGCAAAGTATTTCATAGATGCTTTAAAAATAAGAGGTAACTGGAGAAATTCCAAGTGACCTTTGTAGTTTAATGCAGCAAAGGTCAGGGAAGAAGGGGAACTTTCTCCTGAGTCACCGCCAGGGAAGCACTTTTGCTGTAGCAGAATCTGCCTTGGGTTCAGCATTTTCGGCTGCTCTGGAGACATAATGATGCATTTTGGAAATTATACGTGAGCACAGCAGGAGGAATCCCCTGTGGCTGAGAATGTTGCTTTTGGTCACGATTCTTGGCATCTGCCCTCAGGATGGAATCATAGCTATCTGCAATCATTTGCAGAGGCCATTTCCACCCCCTGCTTTCTAAGGGGGTTTTCTATCAAGTGGCAGAAGCAGTTTACCAAGAAACACAGGTGGCTAAATCTTGCCTTCTCAAAGAAATGCCAGGAGAATGAATAGACAAAGTCACTAAGAGGCAAAGCTTGTTTTGCTCTGCCATCCCACATAAACAAAACAAAACAAAACAAAACAGAACAAAACAACACTTAGGCCTCCTCCTCAAATACTAATCTCTGGACTCCCTTACCCTGTCAATTCGACCCGTTTGTGCCTTATGTCTTCAGATTTGTGGTTTTCATAATAAGACAAATGATCTTTCCTAATAAAGGTACCCAAATGTAGTATTCTTCCAAGTCTGTTTGGCAAGAATTGAGTTCCGCTAAGTCAATGATTTTCAAACTTCGTGTGCAAAAGACGGTGTGCAAAAGAAAACTTAGCAAATGAAAGTTTATTAGAACTGTGAATGACCAGCCTCTCCTTCAACCTTCTGAAACTGAGTTTTGATAGGAGGTGGTGGTAGGATTTGGGGAGGAGAGAAGCTTGAAGGCCCAGCAGCCTCAACTGTAATCCAGGTGACCCCGATGTAGTCTTTGTATCACACTGTGGGAAACACTGTATTAAGTCATCATTTTAATAGTGGTCTTCTGTACTCAAGAGAAAGACTCTACTTAGCATATTCAAACATTGCACCAGGAGAGTAGAAGTATATTATGAGTTTGTCCAATTGAGATTCTGTTTATCTGTAAATATTTAGTAAGGGAGACAGACTAGCGTACTCCTGAGGAGAATGACCTGGTTGCCGGTTTTGCTCTGACGTTTGCTAGTTGTGTGTCCTTGGACAAATTGCTTCATCCTTTTGAGATTCCATTTCTGCGCCTGTTCAACGGTGATGAAATAATACGTGTGAAATCATTGGCACATTCCCTACTTGGAAGCTATTATTAGTGTAAACTAGAGAAGAATGAGAGGGGATTTAGAGTCATCCTGGTGTGTGACTGATACAAAACCACCTCTCATTGCTCATCACACGGAGAAGTCTCAGGGTTAACAGAACACAACTGAAAGATTGAAGAAAGCTGCAAAGCTCCAAATCGAGACTGGGCTGAGTTCTTACAGGGGAATTCTGACAGAGATGAAGGAGGACTTCATTCCTTCATATTTTTGACCTACCAAAACCTGGCAAGGGGTAGGCTGAGGGCTTGCTTCACATTATTCTTTGAATTTTAAACCCAACCATATGCTGAGAGGAAAAAATGGAATGACCATCCCAGTTTGCACATCATGGTTAATCATTTAAACTCTTTCCTTGGTACCATGTTAAAGTCCCTTGTACTCTGTCTTTATGTGGTATCAGTCTGGCAAAACCCCATCCCAAGAAGAATCTTCCCATGCACTGTTTTTCAGCTTGCCGAGCAATTGGGTGCTGCTGGTGGAAGCCGGGGCACACTGGTATCACTGATAATTCCTGATCATCAACATCACATGTGCTTTCAACACTGTCTAGCATCGTCCTAACCAGCTCAGTCCACACGTTTCAAAACTTCCAACCTATCCTCAGATCTCCACCTCCACCACCTCTAGCCACCATGCTCAATGACCGAGTTCATTTCCTATGGCCATAGAAATTTGAAGACATGTTATGGGCACCCTTATCTTCTGGCCATCACATCTGCAAAACAAACTGCCTCTGATTCTGCTCCTTATGTCCTAATTCTCACCTGCTACATTAGAGAAAGGGCCTTAATCTTACATGAATCCAGTCTCTCCACCTGTGCCATGTAGTCCATTCTCTTCCCCTTCCCCTTCTCAGGAGCCACATACTATCCATGACTCCTTTTCTCTTTTGTATATTCACTCATTCCTCTTCCTATCAGATACTTCCCATTGATACTTTGCTTACTGAGGACTTTAACCTCCTAAAAACCAAATCCCACCATAAATATCAGCCCTCTTCCATAACTCTGTGGCTCCTCCCTTCAAAGCCACATTTCTCAAAAGTCATCTCCATTCTCTCACTTCCTTCTCAACATCCAACCTGACCCTTAGCCCACAGCTTTGCAGAACAGCAGACTCATGAAAGTTGTTGATAATTTTCATGTCACTTTATCCAGTGAACATTTTTGTCAGTCATCATGTTTTTGGCCTGGTAGCTGCTTTTGGCTTTGTAGACTTCCTTTTTAAAGCCATCTTGTCCTGCATTGTCTACATACTAGCTCCTCTGATTTTCTGCCCCCCTCACTGTTACTCCGTCCTTTAGCTCATCTCCCTCATCTGGGCCTCTGAATATTGGGTTTTCTCAGAGCTGAGTTTTAGGTCCTTTCCTCTTCCTATATGTGTGCTTCTTCTGGGAAGTGTTATCAGTCCTCATTACATCCATTTTCACTAATAATCTGACTTCTAAATAGTCATGTCCAATACAGAATTATCTTCTGAAGCCCAGACTCATATATGCCAATTGTCTGCTCAGTTTCTTCACCTAGATTGCTCTAAGGTGTTTAACAAGCCTGAAACTAAATTCAGGGGCACCACTTCTCAAACCTGGTCATTGTCCAGGATTCCTCCACTAAGAGAATTAGCTGAATACGTCAGAAAACTAGCAGTCCTCCTTGACATCTTCCTCTTCCTCCCTGATCTCCCTTACACAACACAACCAGGCTTCTCCCACGTCCTGCAGATTGTTACCTCCAGAGCAGTTCTTGTATATGTCAGCATCACTCAAGTCCACTGCCATTATCCCAGGGAAAAATATCATCACCTTTTGCTTAGATTACAATCATAGCCTACAATCTGGGCTTTTTTTCATAGTCTCTGGGCTTTCTCCTTCAAAGTTTTCCCATTCTTCAAAGCATTGCTATTTTCAGCCTTACTCTGAAAATAAGGACCAAAATCTTTAACATGACCTACAAAACCTTGCATGCTTTCTGTAAATTCTGAATGGTCATCACTTCTTTCCATCTTATAGCCTCCTGCCTGGATAATCCTACTCATTGTATGGATCTCAGCACACGTTACTTTTTTAGGAAAGTGCTTCCTAATGTCTTCTGATCTTGATCAGATTCCTTTATTATATACTCTAATAGAACCGTACTCCATCTACTTCATTGAATTTGTCTTAGTTTATGTATCCATTAATGTGATTGCTTGATTACTATCAGTCTTCTCTACTAAACGGTAATCTATATGAGAACAGGGACCATATCTAACTTTTGTTCACCATTATTTCTCTGGTGCCAAGCACATAAGGGGCCCATAATAATAATTTTTTTTAAGAGATTTATTTATTTATTTTAGGAGGGGCAGAGGGAGAGAGAGTCTTAAGCTGACTCCACACTGAGTGCAGAGCCCGACTCAGGGCTCGAGCCCCAAGATCACGTCCTGAGCCGAAACCAGGAGTCAGATGCTTAACTGACTGCACCACCCGGGCACCCCCATTTACTAAATGAATATATGAACATTTGCCTGTAAGCCCACTTGTGTGTCAGGGCAGCGACCCTGCCTAATTTTCATTCTAGTCTCCTTGTTGCTGATAATTCCATGGTTATTCTGTGGCTATGCACATAGCGGGCAGACATAGTCTTCTGACCCACACTCATATCTTTGGTGCATGGGAATTTAAAGGCATTTATTATGAAAATTGCTGGGCAAAGTGAATAGCACTATTGGAGATGGAGGAAGAAAGGAAGAAAGAAAAAAAATAGTCACTTTGAAAATCCAGTGTTCGGGCCCTGACACTTTGGAAGAGTGTTCAGAGAAAAGCATGCTTTAAAATAACCAGTAGAAACCCAAATTAAATGTAAAATCTTATATCCTATGAGAAATAAAGAGAGAGCACTTTTGGTAGGCCCCAAGTTTCCTTTGCATTCTCAGTTGAATAAGTGGGCTTGAGAGAAGTAACTGGCTGGGGAAAGGTGTGGTGTGGCATTTGGAAAATGCAGCAGTCCTGTTGGGCCAAATGAATTACACTGCCCCATCGGTCCTCTGCTTCAACACCAGTTTAATGCCCAACATTCAGGAGTTTTAGTTTGAACAGGAAGGTTTTCATTGCAGCTCAGTTTGAGTTTTGACATCCGAGTTTGGTGAACTGGAGTGTGGTTTCCAGTGGAAAAGGAGTGATGCTGGAAGAGCTCCATTAGAGTCCAAATCCAATGACTTAGTTTGGGTTCCTGCCTCTCTACACACAAGGCGGTGTCCAGTGACCTCTGCTAATTGCTGCTTCAGATACCTCTCTGTCAACCACCCTTTATCACTTGCAACATGATGTGAGTGTGGTGTCAGGAATAGTGTTAAGAATAACATAACATAATAAAAAATTAAAAAAAAACTCAACTTAAAAAAAAAGAAAAGGAAAAAAAAGAAAGAAGTTTCCATCAGAGCTTTACAAAAGCATGAGTACTTATTAATCATTTCAATTTTCAAGGGAGCTTTGAATGAAACCGCTAATGCTGCATGAAAAATCATAGGTGTCTAGGGGAATCTCCCATTGGTTGGGAGGTACCAAGTGGATTGAAAAAAATACATGAGGTGCAATGTAACCTTTGGGTCTGTTTTTTTTTCTTTTCGTCTGACCCTTGCAGTGTCTTTACATGGAACCATGAATAATTCCCAGGGCATTTTGCACTGATGTTCATAGCTTATGCTTTTAGCCAATGTTTTTAGTATGAATTATGCTTTCTTTCACGGCTCAGAAACATCCCTAAGGCTCTAAGAGATCCCAAATTTCACTTAATTCATTTCTTCCTTTTGAAAGCAATTACTACCATCCCGAATGAGTAGGGACTCTGATATTTAAATCTATCAGCTGAGCACTGGGCTAGGTACCTTACATATGTTATCTGATATACAGGTGTTTCTTTATAATGTGATTGTACACATTAAAAAAAAACACGTTTTGTTTAATTGTGCTTTAGAAATAACAAAATCATGGGAGAATATGCATTGGGAAGACCATTCAGAACCTATTCAACTTTGTAGTGAAAGCACTAACAATTTAATAAAAACAAAATACTAGCTTGGTTAAAATAATGCAACCTTCTATTTTTTAAAGAAAGGTAAAGATAGGCTTTTGGAAAGGGATATAAAGAAGAGCTGCAGCTTCTGATTTAGGTCAAAGGTCAGAGAAAATTTCTCAATAAACACTTTCAAAGCAGAGGACTTGGATAAAGTAAGCCATGAGGCAGAGTACAGGGGTAAATGAGTATAATGTATACCACTGTATTCCTTTGAGGCTTGCTGTATTTAGCTGTGTGTGTGGACTTGGCATATACCCATTATCACTTGGTGCAAAATAGCATGTGACCAGAAAAGAAAAAGTCTATAAAACAACCTGATTTCTGAATTATACTGGCATAATTCCTCTATTTAATAATCACGTTATCAGGTAATTCCCATTATAAAAATAAGCATTTTAACAGAATAGACTACAATTTTTAGAGTAAATCTTTTTGGTAGGTGGTGTGTATACACACACACACACACACGCACACGCACACACGCACGTTAAGACAACTGATGTTCAGAGGGCTTACATAACTTCCACAAGGTCATCCAGCTCATAAAGATGGGCCTGGGTTTAGAACCAGGTTGATGCTTTTCTTCCTCTCAGGAATGTGGAGCATTTAAATGTTGAAATTCCATGATGCTTTTAGGGAGAAGGTAGAACACGAACATACAGGGACTGCCTAATGCACGCCAGCCCTGAAATGCACACACATTCACATGCACAAATTTCATTAGTTCTTTTGAGGTGAATTATTACTCTTTATACATGGAGAGCTTATGTAACTACCCACCCACACTCATAGTAAATAGTTGAATTATGACAGTTTCTTGAGTTCCTTCTTTGGTCATTGTATCATTTGGTTCTCCTTGGCAGTCTAAGACAAGAGAGAAGAGGAGGAGTGCTTATTTCATTGTACTTCTAGGAAAACATATCATTTTACTTCGGGGATCTGCTCTCTTATGTGTCTACTACCATGTCGTCAGGAGGGAAAGAATGCGTTACTAGTATTAAAAAAACCCTTCCTCTAATGTCAAAGTTTGACATCGATAGCCAATTCTACACACTCCTCCTTCAAAATGACCACAAAGATGGCAAAATATGGATTACATCCTGTTTCTTTTTTTTTTCTCAGTTTTTATTAAGAAACAATTGACACATCACCGTATAAGGTGAAAGCATACAGCATGATGGCTCTATTTACATATATTATGAAATGATCACCACAGTATGTTCAAATAATATCCATCTTCTCAGACAGATGCAATAAAAATAAAAGAGAAAAAGGGGGGGAGGAAAAAATTCCTCCTTGCATTAGGAACTCTTAGGATTTATTCTCTTAACAACTTTCCTGTATATTGTTACAGTGCAGTTAGCAATGTCATCATGTACATTTCGTCCCTATCACTTATTGATCTTATAATTGGAAGTTTGTACCTTTTGACTACCTTCCTCCAGTTCCCCCTTCCTCACCTCCACTTCCGGCAACCACAAGTCTGATCGTTTTTTCCCATGAGTTTGAAACACCCTGCTTCTTGAACCAAATGATTTGTTCTGGATTTACAACTTGAGGGCTGTGCAGTTTTAGAGAACTAAGAAACAACACTGAGATGATAAGCACGAAAGCTCTTTGTAAATTGTGCAGCCTGATACAAATCTAAAATAGTTATTATCATGATTACTCACCAGACTGCTACTGTTTTGTCTTGGTTTTTATTAGTTATGGTGGTGCTGATTGGTCTTTTACAGGATCAGTACTAAAATGTAAATTATTTTAGTTGAAAGGGATTTTTAAGTGCTGTCACAGAAAATCAGGGCTGGAAGGGATGATAGGAATTTTAGAGTTCGGGGGCTTATTTTGTAGACACTGAAACGAAAGGCCAGCAATGTGCGGTGTCTTTCCATAAGGCCACCCGGCTGCTTAATGATTGCTGGACCAGGGTTCATTCCCCGATCTAAATTATCTTTGATTTCTAGCTGAGAGGGGATTCCATTCTTAACACTTGTCAAAGTTATTCTCCATCAAACAAACTAACAAAAATCAAACAGAACACAATAGACATGTCTCTATTCTTGGGCCTCACCTTTTGGAATTGGAAATTTAGCCATAAAATAGATCTAGCTCCAGCCTAATTGCCTTTGTTTTAACTTGACATTGTCTTCAGAGACTTGAGACTTGTTAAAGCATCTTGTGAAGCTGAAATCAGAGTAATTTGCTTTCTACAAAATGATTGGTTTCTAATTTCCAGTAGAAATGGGTTTCATTCTTTTATTTAAGAGCATTTGGAAGCCGAGTACTTGGAACTATATTATGTGATATTACACTTTCGTACAAAAATAAGATACGGAAAATTACCTAAATGCCAAAAATGATTAAAAAAAAATAGGATGTTAGTTTAACTCTGGCTTAGTTCAGTAACCGCGTGTCTGCACTTCTAGTTGAAGCTGAGGTAAGGGTGAGGGAACCTCTTTTGAGCCCTAATTACTACTTTTGCTTCACCTCGTCTTTCCTATCATTTTTAAGAATCAAGGTGACACTAGTGTTTCCTAAATATTGAATTGTGTCAACGGAAGGGCCTCTTTCCCCAGAAAACCTTAATTAGGAAAACTCTTCAGGGAAACAAAAAATAGTTCTGCACAAATTAGTTTAAAATACTCAAACTGAAAATGAAATGACTGGTATACACTAGTACCCTTGTGTACTAATGAACATTTTCTTCAGGCTTTGGTAGTGTCTTGAAGTGATTTTTTCCAGTCATACACAGAACAAAACAATACAGATTGGAGTGTGAAAAAGAGGTTTCTTGAAAGTTTATGACTTAAGTGTGAATGCCCTTCTCCTACTCAACAGAAAGACAAGGTTTGAAACTCTAATAGCTCTTTGAAAAGAATTAGGGTGTTTTTTAAAAGAGAAAGCAAAACAAAACTAAAAGAACCATCGCTAGATATATTTTGGCCTCTTCAATGGGCACGCAAGTGTTCTTTAAATTTCTCAAAACCACTCTTTCCTGTGCTTTTGGAAGGACAGACTTCTACATGTAAATCTAACAAAGGCCTTGTGGATCTTCATCGCCCTTGGTAAATTGTTTCAGAATATTTGTCTTATTCATCTCCACACTCCTTATAATCCTCTCATCAGAAGGTGTGGTTTCATCATTTGTTACATTAGTTTTAGTTAATTTGGGATCTTTAAAGTATTATATTTGAGAACACTTGGGAGTCTGGATTGCTGAGAAATTATGACCTAGAATATTAAAGTTAAGAACTGTACCACCCACCTTGAAACAAAACAAACAACACACAATCAAAGTCTTGAGACTTCGTACCGCTCATTGACATGGTGTTTTTCAAGCATTAGGAAGTCAAGAAAATTTTCTAATGAGAAAGTTGTTTGTCTCCCATAACAGTAAGAGGAAAGTACCAATAAAAATCAATAAAATAGCTATGGATCGCCTTTTTTGGTGGGTTTTAAATAGTTTGTTTCTGTTTATTTTATTGGGCTTTCTGAGGAAAGGGAATTTTTTTTTTTCTTGAAATTCCCGGAGTTCGAATCTTCTTGTAGGAGATTCAGGCACTTTGTAAATCAGTGGGGTAGATGATTAATTAAAGAGGGATGTTGCTAATGGACACTTTTTGGGGAACCTGAGTGCCAAGTCTTCCCCAGATGAAATAACCAGTTACAACAATAGAAAAAGGGCAAACGATTTGAACAGGCAGTTAACAAAAGATGTTATTCAAATGGCCAATAAACATGTGTGAAGGTGCTCAATTTCATTAGGCCCTGGGGACATGAAAATTAAAACCACAATGTAAAGCCACTATATACCCACAATTTTATTTTATAAATGAAAAAAAAAAACCCAAAATCTTGGTGAGGATGTAGAATAAGTGAAATTCTCATAAACTGTTAGTGGGAGTATAGAGTAGGCATAACTAACTTGGAAACTGTTTGGGATGTTTGGTATACAAAACCTGGTTTTGAGCAAGTTACTTAATTAACCCGATGAGTCTCTGCTTCTTATATATAAATGGAGATGATAATAGTACATCATAGAGTTGCAGTAAGAATTAAACAAGGTTATGTGTGCAAAATCAGGAGGAAAGGCAGGTCATGTGGACCCAAGTATAGGTAGGAAATGGATGTAGTAATGGGAATTATAAATAGAAATATACTTAACAAAATTTTATCTTATGGCAACTTATGCAAATGTTATATTTTCTGGGAAATGTTAAAATTTCTGAGAAAAGTTAGTCATATATTATTCAAAGTGTTTTAATATTCTTTTTTTGGAAGGAAATAACCAATAACTGATTGCAAGTCACTCTGAAAATGCCAAAGGTTTTATAGTGAAATATTTTTCAAGAATTTTAATTTTTATGTGTAAAGATGCTAAAGGATCCTTCCAGTTAGAAAACCCAGATAATATCCCATAAGAGGGTGATAATTCAATAGACTGTATTCTTCACATTGGATATAAAGGTCAGTTCCAGAGAAAAATATTATTCTCTACAGATGTTGTGGTGAGTAATACAAAGTAACTCATTAGGTTTATATAAATAATTCTCCTTTAGGTTATTTTCTTTTATTTATTATATTTGTTAACAAAAATACAGTATTAGACAATTACACACATACTTAACATTCCCCTATCCCACCATATGCTGATCCAGCTTCCTCTCCAGAGATAACGACCTTAAAAGATTTTGTGTATATTCTTCTGGTCATTTGTCTGTGCGCTTGCCCCATATATGTGTATAGTGTACATAACTGCACCCATAGAAATAAGGAGTTTTTTTTGTATATGTGTTTTCTTTAAAAACAAAAAAGTATATCTTAGATATTATTCTTCAACTAATTTGTTAAGTTGGTGATATAGCTTGGAAATCTTATGTGAATCTACATATAACCACTTATTCTTTTTAACAGGTGTTTTAGTATTTCAGAGTATAGAAATAACGTATTTTGTTTTAAACATTCTTCTTCTGGATGTCACTGAGATCGTGCCCATCTTTTCCTGTTGTTAACAATGCTGTAGTAGCCTCACGCAACAAACTTTATGTAACTCTCTTCGGGCATGCGTGTAAGGGTTTCCCTGAAAACATACGGAGGCATGCAATGGCTTGGTTGTGGGGGGGGTGCTACCCGTTGTTCATCTAATTAGCTAATGTCAGAATGCTCTTCAGAATGAATGAACGAATGCTCTTCACTTTCATCAGCAATGTAAATGAAAGTTTCAGTTTCCCCATAGCTTTACTGATATTTACTATCGTTCTCTTAAATTTTGTCAGTCCGATGGTAAGCAGTAATATTTCAGTGTTGCTGTGAACACTACTGAGGCTGAGCATTTTGACATATATTGCTCTTCTGACTTCCTGCCTACCATTACCCGCATTTGTCTTCTGACTTTTCTGTCCCTTTTGGTAGGATCTTCATAGTAGGCTAAGTCCACAGGAGCTTCTGAGTTAGCAGTTCAAGCCTAAGAATAAATCTCCGTTCCAGGAGAATAAGCTTTCCTTTCTTCTTGTCCTAGATTTCCTTTCATGAAGCAAGGGAGCAGGGCTGTTTGGTCTCAAACTTTGGTGTGCGCAGGAATCACTTGGGGATCTTGTTAAAATGCAAATCCTGATTCAACAGCTATTGCATGGAGCCTGAGTGTGCATTTCTAACTAGCTTCCTGGTGGTCCTAAAGCTGCTGGTCCATGTAACGGGGAATTACATGACTGGTACATAGAGAACATTTAATTTGTTTCCACAGAATGACCAAGTTATCTGGAGATGTTGCAGATCAGGTGGTACCTAGGGCATTCCCCAAAGTGCAGGCTCGGTATTCATTCTTTTCTTTTCTTTTTTCTTTTCTTTTCTTTTCTTTTCTTTTCTTTTCTTTTCTTTTCTTTCTTTTTTTTCTTTCTTTCTTTCTTTCTTTCTTTCTTTCTTTCTTTCTTTAAGATTTTTTATTTATTTATTTGACAGAGAGAGACACAGTGAGAGAGGGAACACAAGCAGGGGGAGTGGGAGAGGGAGCAGCAGGCTTCCCGCTGAGCAGGAAGCCCGATGTAGGCCTCGATCCCAGGACCCCGGGATCATGACCTGAGCTGAAGGCAGACAGTTAATGACTGAGCCACCCTGGTGCCCCTCGGTATACTTTCTTTTATTTACAAACTCAAGATGACCCCTCTGATACCTCACTCTGCACTAGACATTTACTTACTGTTTATCTTAGCTACGATAATATTATAATTATGGTAACGAAGAGTAGGAAATGAATCATTTAATCTTTGTGAATATATTTCCCTCACCTGGCCCAGATAGAACATTGACTACTTCTGTGGTCAAAGTGCCAAAATTATTCTGTAGCCTTCTTTCTTCCTTATTTTTCTGAATAAAGAATTTCCATGAAGTATGTAAATTTCTATAGTACTTCTGTGCACAGGATTGCCTCGTTACTTTTGACAAAACCTCTTGCCAAAGTTAAAAGTAATCTGTCTGTCTTCTGTCCATCCATCCATCCATCCATCCATCCACATTTTACTATTCTTTATTATATTCCTTATTTTATCATTTTAATGCCCTGAATAGATTTTATTCTTTTTCATCAGATCATTTTAATTTCATTTAATCTTCACATTTCATATCTTTTAATGTTCCAAGGTAGTAGGTGGTGGTCAGTTTTTCAGGTGATGCAAGTGGGATCACTTTCCTGCCAGCTGAATGCAAAGATAGCGTGTAGAAGTGGATGTGTTTGGGTCCCGTGCCCAGGTTCTTCTCATCACATTATGTTAGGCAATGTAATCATCTCGCTCTCTTTCTCTCACATACACACACTATAAAATTTATGACTATTTTAAATAATAAAGTTCTCATCTAGTACCTCCTTGATTACTAACACTGACCCAATACTTTAATGAACCCTTCTTACCTGTTTTTAATCAGCATATTGAAGCATAATTTAAATAATCTGAATGCTCTCATTTGGAGTGTACGGTTTGATGAGTTTTTGCATATATTTATACCCATGTAACCAATTAAGATATAGACTATTTTTATCTTTCCAAATGTTTCCTCGTGTCCCCTTGAGGTTAATCCCTCACTCTTGACGCGGGTAACCAGTGATTTGTTTTCTGTCACTCTGTTGCCTATTCTATTTCATTTAAAGGGAATCACAATGATACGTTGGGTTTTTTCCATGTTTCTTTGTCCAAGAGTAGGCTTTTGATATTCATCCATGTTAGTAGGACATTCTCTTCTTTATTATAGAATAATATTCCATTGTGTGGATATACCACAACTTATTTATCCATGGATCTCTTGTTCCACAAATAAAGCTGCTATAAGCATTCTTTCAACAGTACTTTTGTGAATATATTATTTTATTACTCTTGAATAACTTCTAGGAGTAGAACTACTGGGATATAGAGCAAGTATATTTTACCGCTCCCTTCAATAAATTCCTATACCTCTTATAATCTGAATTCTCCAATATTGCATACGACTGTATATTGTCTTATATTCTCTAATTTCACATTTATTTTAAGCCCTGACTCCCTGCTAGGTCATAAATTCTCAGATGGTAAGAGTCAGAAATTATCATTTATTTATTTTTTAACTTAAAAAAACCCTTAAAACTGGCCTGTGGGCATATCATAACTGCTTGTTGGATTATTATCATGTACTTTATTAATAATACTCCACTAAACAAAATGACCCTATGTTTTCATCCTCTTTGAGATGAATTTATAAAGTTAAGTTTCATTGGGTGAGCTTCAGGTGGACATAAATAGCAATAGACTCCCTCTTTTCCTTCTGGTTGGATGTGTGACCTACTGGGACCACCTCGATTATCCTGAGACTCTTGCTGGAACCATCAGGAATACATTCTATTTTTCCATTGGGGCTGCTAAGTTAAGAGAAAGCCAGGGTAGGTCTGCTATTTCTGTCTTTGCGACTTAGAGAGATTTAACCTGAAAATAAAGCCATCACAAACAATCCTGTATTGTGTACCTGAAAATTGCTAAAACAGTAAATCTTAAAAGTTGTTATCACACACACACATAAGATGGGGAATTTTGTGTGGTGACAGGTGTGTTAACTAATCTTACTGTGATTATTCTGGGATATATACATATATATCAAATTGTCACATTGTATACCTTTAAACTTATACCATGTTATATATCAATTACATCTTAACAAATCTGGGGGAAAATAAAGTAAAACCATCACAGAGGAAGGAAGCCAATTTGCGATGACCTGTTGAAGCACGGCTCAAAACATGTCATTAGCACCCAGCAGTACCTACCTCTAAACTTTTCATGGTGTATGCCAGTTTCAGATGAATTTTGTAACTTGTTACTGCAATAACCCTGTTTAGTACATTTCACCTTAGTAATAGCAGCTCCAAACTAGCCATCCACTATATTAACAGTGAGGTATAATCGAAAGATATTTTCCTTTGAACATATTGCCTTGGCCTCAACATCAAGGATGATATCTCGCCAATTTTCCTTAGACTCCACTAGAAGTTTAAAAATATATAAATAATAAAGACACTAGATTTCCATCTTTGAATACCTAAATATCATCCCTAAAACTGCATTTGAAGTGGCTGCTCATGTTGGAAACTATCAGAAAGTGAGTATTCTTATACATACCTGAAGTTGAGACAGGTGGGGGAAAATGTTTAAGCATTGTTGCTACAGGGACACATAATTATGGTTATCTTACTTGAGAACACCATTTAGTGTTGAACAGTGTTATTACTCTAGTATGCTTTTTGGTTTGAACTTGCCAAATAATTGCCTCAATTATCTGCTTCACATTGGCTGTGGAATCTTGGCCAGAACAATTATTCCTGTTTCCTGCTGGATCACAGCTTAGTGATCTCATAGACAAAACTTCATCTCAATGTCAAAGTGTTGGTAGGACTCACATAATTACCTTTCATCATTACTGTGGCTGAGACATAATTCTTCTGTCAGTCTATGCTGAGCAATCCTGTTGAAAATGAATGGTTTTGAAGTAGCATAACTGTATTGTATTGGTAGAGAGAGGCATTCTCGTTTGGGGCAGTTATAATTACATGTTGTCATAGTGACAATGGATAGTCAGAGATTTTTCCAGGTACTTACTGCTTTCCCGGAAAATTCCCATTGGAGGTGGTGGTTATCAATGCCAAGCATCTTCCCCAGGCTGAAGGAAAACCTGTAAGATTATCAGTTATCATGTTCTGATTGAAGGAGAGCACAGTCCCTTTTATTTGCAGTAGTAATCTCAGAAACATATCAGCAAATCTGAGTAAAGGCAGCAAAATTAGAAGTAGGTCATCCAATGGGAGATGACATTTTACCCCCTCATTCCTAGTACCTGGGAGAGAAGGATGGAAATTTTAGAGACCCCAGATGCCCTCAATTGATTTTCAGATTTAAAAGCATGGAAACATGTACTTTTCCATATATCTCATTTACATTTCAACACAATCCTGTGAGAACTACACACACGTGCAACAATCTGCATGGATCTCAGAACCATTACATTGAGTGGAGGGTGCCAGAGTCAAAGGCCACAAATGGATTAAATCCATCTATATAAAGTTTAACAACATCCAATAATTTATGGTGATGAAAGTCCCATGTATATACCCTTCCACATTATACCTTAACTTAAAAGAGTACTAGGAAAGAATCGCTATCCTAGAATCAATTTTCAGCTCTGCGACCTGTTAGCTATAAGACCTTGGGTAAATTTCAGTTATTTTGACTCTAAAATAGGCTCCTTCCAGCTCTTATTTCCTGTATATCATCTTGAAAATTCCTCCCTATCCATCCATTCCAGAAGGTGAGATTGACTGAAAGGAGACTAAGGGAATTTTGTGGGTGGTGGACATGTTCCATATTTTAATTGGTGTGGTAGTTACACAGGGATATATGTTTGTAAAAACTCATCATGTTGTGCACTCAAAATCTGTACATTTTACCAACTGTAAATGTGCAAAAAATAAAAAACATTATGAGTTGTGAGCCGTATTTTGCTCAGGAGACAACTAGGACTCAAGAACTGAAGTGACCATTTGCCCAAGTTCATTATGGAAGTTAGGAAATCTATTTTAACCAACGAGAACTGCAATTTTATCTTTCGAAAAGTTGGAAGATTTTCATGACATTAATTATGAGCCTAATGCCTTTGTACTTAGTACATTAGAAGAAAGCGAAACAAAAATGAAAAAATATGTTTCGTACATTCTGCTCTGTTTATGTGCACATTTACATTTTACAGAGATAACGGGCAATGAGTTACTGCTTGTTCACTGGGAAAAGCCGAGAGAAAGGCCACCCAGCAGGAGAGGTCATAATGATGTCACTCAATCAGCAGTGTTCTGAGACATCTGCTATGTAGACAATCCTGATAGGTGTTTTTCTTCCAAGAAGCAAAACATTTGACATAACAGCTTTCACAGTCTGTGAAGTAGTTCCTAGATAAGCACTCCATACTCAAATCACCGAGCATCTTGTTAAAAACACATATCCTGATTCAGTGGGTCTGAAGCAAAAGCCCATCTGTTTGCAATGTTAATAAATTCCCAGGTGATGATGATATTGCTGTTCTTTGAACCATACTTTGAGTGGCAAAGAAGAGGTTACCAAAGCTGAAGTGGAATCTGCAGTTCACCAAACTCAAATAGTGAGCTGAAACCAGACCCCATGATTAGAAGTCTCTATATCCTGCCCCCTGCCACCGCCCCACTAATATAAGAAACAAAATGAGAGGTGTGTAAATATAAACATTTGGGACCAGGGAGAAAATTTGTTGTAGCCATGTATTCAAATTCAAATTTAGAATTACTGAATGTAAGCAACTTGTCCCATTTTTATTGCTGTGTTTCTATATACAAAGCATTAGGTCAATGTCTTCCTAAATTCCATTCTAGAAGTTACTCTTCTAAACAAGGGTACATTTGTAATCTTGGAAATTGTAGAGTGAAATGGTGTCCCACAGAAGTGTTTGATGACCACAGCCGACATGAACATGGAAGTTAGTTGTTGTTGTGGTATCCATCCTCCAAGATGGCCTTCAATAATCCTTGCCCCCTGGTATTCCTGCTATTGTGCAATTTCCTTCCACATTAAGTGGCACTGCTCTGTAGAACCAATGGGATGATGGCATGTGACTTCCAAAGACAGATCATAAAAGACATTCTATCTTTTGCTTTGTTTATTCTTGGATTGTTCATTCTGGCAGAAGCCTGCACAATGTTGCGAGGATCTTCAAGCAGACCACTTGCAAATAATGGAGTCCTTTGTCAACAGTACATGGAGTGGGTGATCTTGGAAGTAGATGCTCCAACTCCAGGATTTTGAAGCACTAGATAACTAAAATTATTCTTGAAAAGAGGAAGAAACTCTGTATTAGGTAGATATAAGACTTTTGATTTAGAAAGGTAGATTCTGTAGTAGGCCCCACAAAATGTTATCTAAATATAATCACATCCTATTTGGACTAATGCTAAGAGTTCTTCATGATTACCAGATCCCAATCCCAAATGAATAGACCTTTTAGGGGACAAAATGAGACAAAAATGTAAAATAATAAGTTGGAGCATTTATATTACATTAATGAATAAAACCAATAAATTATGTGATCTATTATTAGGTTATAGTCTATGCTAGGCATGTCTGAATGAAGCCTTAGGTTGGGACACTGGCAGAGGAAATAAGAAATGATAGAGATGGATTATTTTGAATAATTGATAGGACTTCATGATAAATTGATTTGGTATATAAAGGAGAAGGGAGAATAAAAGACAGCTTTAAAAATATATGCCTATTAGATTGAAGAATAATGACACACCATTGAATGAACTAGATTAGTGGGGAAGATAAGTCAGGATTTTAGAGATGGGGAAGGGGACAGAGGCTCTATTTTGAGATATACTGAGCTTCACTTAACAAGAAAACCTGGGAGAAAATTTTTTTTTTTTTAAGATTTTATTTATTTATTCGACAGAGATAGAGACAGCCAGCGAGAGAGGGAACACAAGCAGGGGGAGTGGGAGAGGAAGAAGCAGGCTCATAGCGGAAGAGCCTGATGTGGGGCTTGATCCCGGATCGCCGGGATCACGCCCTGAGCCGAAGGCAGACGCTTAACCGCTGTGCCACCCAGGCGCCCCAGAAAATGTTTTATTTAAAAATTTTTTTTCTTATTTTTACTGTTCCCTTGTACTACATAACAGTGATTTTTTTTTCTCATTCCCAAACCCCATCCCTGAAAAATAAAGTTAGCCAATGTAGTTATATTACCTGTGAAAAATCTTAGCAAGCAAAAGTTTTAGCAATACGTCTGATAGTATGGAGTCAGGGATAGTCTAAAATCCAGCTTTCTCCCAAACCAAGCTATGGTTCTTTCCTGCTGGAGCATCCTATGGTCACTGCACAGCTTTTTTCTTTATGTTGGCTGTTGCCCAGTCCCTTGATGGCTAGAATTAGTCATTGTTTTGAAATGAGAAAGTGTTTGGCTAGATGTTTCTGATAGGGTTCTAACAGAGTGCCTGTCCTTTGGCGGATACTCGGTTGGGTTTAGCTTTGAACAATTAGAAATTCAAAGCTATAAATTCACCTAGGACTTGTAAAAGCATTAGGAAATCTACCAGTACAGCCAAAGTCACAAGGAGATTGATTTATGAAATTGAATGCCAAGTGTTAATTGACAAATGGGCATTCATAATTTTAATAACTGGAACATTTAGGTTTCCCTTTACTGTGTTCCACCTCTAGAAGTGAGTTTTGCAATTAGGAAGTTACTTGATGAGTATAAAGTTGGAAGAGACTCTTTCTAGCTCTATAGGATATATCATATACCTAATGGTGGCATTTGCAGAATATTTCTGCTCTGCTACACAACATCTGTTTTTAGCAACTAAAATATTTATGCCTTTAATATCCATTGTGTTCTCTTGCACAGAGCTACTGCAAACAGTGAGTTATGCAGCAAATATTTATTAAGGATCTACCATGTACCAGGTGCTCTTTTAGGGGTTAGAGATACAGTGGTAAATAAGAGGCAAGTTTTTACCCTCAACGAACTTATATTTTAGTGGACACCTGAATCTTGTTAGTTTCCAGGTCTCCTTCTGTATTCCAAGTACTTCTCTTAATGATTTTCATAGTCATGGTTTGTCTTTAATTAGCTTTTTTAGGGTGTATTCCTGATGAAATTTTAGGAAGATAAATAGTGTAAAAGATAACATATTTGCAAATAATATTTTTGAGCTAAGTTGCTTTGAAGAATGACTTTTGGCATTTCTCTATTTCTTTTATCCTCGATTAATGATAGCTTCTTATTTTTCTTTTTAGTGTGTAGATTGTTATTCAGTTTTAACAAGAAAGGGACCTAAATGGAAAAAAAAATACATGGCTAAACAAACAGCTGAATTACAATTACTCTATAGCATGAAGAATGAATGTATAGTAGATGCCTAACAAATTAGAGGTATTTTAATTTGACAGTAAACTTCAAACAATTCACTTTGCAGACATTTGAGGCTAACAGACTAATTATATATTGCCCGAGGGAGGAAATATTTCCTTCTGCTGACTTATTGATTTGTTGCCTTTTAACAGAAAACTATGCTGATCTAATTACAAAGAAGGGTTAAAAAGCTGATAACTTCAAACCTGAGGTTGTCCATAATGCTGCACAATGATTAATGGTCTAACAGAAGCAACTACCCATGAATCTTTAGCCAGAGACTTGAAATACCATGTTGATAATGGGGCAGCTTGAAAGACTCTGACAAATTTTTCTTTCTATATGAAAGTAATGTTAAAATGTCTAAATGGTACTGTAGTTGGACCCATGGTGTAGTAATCACTTATGACTGAGCCTCCAAATGTTGTTTGCTAGTAGTCTTCTGGATTATTACTTTTTTAAAAAACCAAAATTCCTGTTATGCTAATATACTCATCAGTGAGGTCCTATGCCACAACCTTCTCCAAAAGCCAACTTGTTTAAGTCACTCCGAAGGGCACCTGCAGGGCACCGTCAGTTGAGCATCTGCCTTCAGCTCAGGGCATGATCCCAGGGTCCTGGGATCAAGCCCAATATTAGGCTCCCGGCTCAGCAGGGGGTCTGGTTCTCCCTCTTCCTCTGCTGCTCCCATGCTTATCCTCTCTCTCTGTCTCAAATGAATAAAGAATCTTAAAAAAAAGTCAATTTGAGGTTATGAAAGGGAACATAATCAACCCATCGACACCAGGGATCCTAGGAAGTCAAGGTAGATCACCAGGTATCCATATACATCCCCCTCCTCAACCCTGTCAATGCAAGATTATAAATGGAATAGAAGGGGATTATAATTGGGACCATATAAGATGGTGTTAAGACCTTTGAGAGGGAAGGTGATATAGCATGGGTACCATTTTGAGACATGAAAAGTGGGTGAAGCCTATTAGTGTTACCATTATTTACAATATTTTCTAATCTAGTTTTAGCCTCATATGGCTGCCATACTCAGAATCAGATTTCTTTACCCTGGGAAGAAAGAGCTGTGATGGTAGGTTGAGCTGGGGGAGTTGTGGGGTGGTATTGGAACCCAGGGTTATGAGAGCTTATCAATAGCACCAGCAATTCTATTAACAGTATGAAGGCTGGGGTGGCTCCGTCAGCTCTTGGCGACCATGGGTGTCACTTGTAGCAGAGGACCAGCAATTTGAGATAGCTGTAAAGGGCAGCTCGATTATCCTCTGGAAATTGTGAGTAGGACTAAGTAGAGTTTGAGACCTAAACATCTTTTTTTTTTTTTTTTTAAGATTTATTTATTTATTTATTTGACAGAGATAGAGACAGCCAGTGAGAGAGGGAACACAAGCAGGGGGAGTGGGAGAGGAAGAAGCAGGCTCATAGTGGAGGAGCCTGATGTGGGGCTCGATCCCATAACGCCGGGATCACGCCCTGAGCCGAAGGCAGACGCTTAACAACTGAGCCACCCAGGCGCCCCTGAGACCTAAACATCTTATTTGGAGGAAGAGAGTGGTATTTCAATGATCTTGTTTCTACTAAGAAAAAAATAAAAATCACCTATAATTCCACCACCTCTTCCTCCAGAGAGAATGATCACTAACCCGGAGGTGTACATGTTCTTAAAAGCATTTCTTTCTTGCTCCCTTGCTTATTTACTTTCCCCCTTCTATCCCCCCTGTTAGATTTTTAAGATGAAAGTTATATCATGAACTTCTTTCTAGATCATTACTTATTCTTCCATAATATAAATTTTAGTGGCTCCTTAACATTTAGCTGTAAGATTTCACTATACTTAGTAATTAAGGTCATTGCCAAAAATATCTTTATCGTAATCTAAATCCTTGCTTTATTTTCTGTGGATGAGAATGATGCCCCAAATACCCTCAACTCCTGAGTTTCAGTGGCCTTTTCCTTCTTGTTTTCCACTGTCTGTTGTATAGGCTGGGGGTGACCTTGAGGTCTTTCCTTTTCCTTTAGTTTCTTCCAGGCCTATCCTCCACTTAGGTTAGAGAGCTGGCCTCGGTGCTTTAACCAGAGGACCAATACTAGAGCCAATTTCTGTATTTGTGGCAACTGAAAGGGGGGTTGGGGTAAAGGTGATGGGAATGGCCTGGTACTCTTCAGTTTCTTGCTCTTCTAAGAGTGATTCATGGACCAGCAAGATTGGCATCCTGTAGAAGCTGGTTAGACATATGGACTCTCAAGCCCCACCCCAGACCTGCTAAGTCAGACTCTGCATTTAGGATGATTCTTTAGTAATTCGTATACAGGCGAAAGTCTGAAAAGCACTGCTTTACTTGATGGCCAATAATTATCCTTTGATTACCTCTACACCAGTGGTTCTCAAACTTGTCTTCATATTGGAATCACCAGGGGAGCTTCCAAAAATGCTAATGTTTCGTCCCATTCCTAGAGATTGTTATTTTTTTTAAAAAAATTTTTTTTAGATTTATTTATTTATTTATTTGAGAGAAAGTGGGGGCACACAGAGGGGGAGGGAGAAGCAGGCTCCCCCTGAGCAGGGAGCCCGATGTAGGACTTGATCCCAGGACCCTGAGATCATGACCTGAACGGAAGGCAGATGCTTAACCGACTGAGCCACCCAGGTGCCCTGAGATTGTGATTTAATTTGTCTGGGGTGTGGCTTGGGCACTGGCAGCTTTGAAAGATGTTCAGATTTGAATGTGCAGCCAAGTTTAGGAACGACTGCCCTATACTTTGGTGACTGGTACTATCCTGTCTGAAAAGTTTTTTGAGGGCCCCATCCTATCCTATTTTGGGTTGTGGTTTTCTCTATCAATTCTATTCCATATGCTTCCCGTTTTGCAGAAATTCCTATACGATTCTGTCCCTTAATGGTATGAGTTCCCTTTATTGTCTAATACTATTATATATATATATATAAATTTTGTGGTTTAACTCTTTCCAAAGGAAAATATAATCCAAGTAATATAACTGTATGTTGGTTATAGATGGGTGTATCTTTTATTCCTTTTTTCTCTTTCACTGTCCTTTTGTCTTCCTGGCATGGCCAGATTCCTAAAAATCCAGCATGGCTACAGCATTTTTCACTCCCTTGTTCTCAGCTCTTGGTCTATCTTTTTGATTCCTCATTATATGTATTGGCATTCTTGAGGACTCCTATTATAGCAGGGTTTCTCAGCACTGGCACTATTGACACTTTGGGCCAGAGAATTCTTTGATGTAGATGGCTGTCAGATGTTTAGGAGTGTCCCTGGCCCTTACCCACCAGATGCCAGTAGCAGTTCTCAACCTCCCCCGAACCCCAGCCAGTTTGTGACAAACATATTTCAAATATTTTCAAATGTTCCATGGAAGTCAAAATTCCCTGCAGGTTGATGACTCATGAATTATATAGGATTGTCAAACATTCACAATGGCGGCAAGTATATTTAACAAAATATTATTTCCCAAGTGAGACAGTCTTTACTATGTTCATGAGTACTTTTTTTAATCAATTGTATTTCATATGCTGATGTCCTGGGATTTTCGTGAGTTCATGAAATTTTATTCTTTACTATTCAGATGGTTTAGCTCATACAAAATGAAATGTGGTTTAATTGTTACAAGGTAGTGAGACTTTTCATATGTAGAAATTCACAGAGAGAGAGAGAGAGATCATAGCCCAGAGGTCCCAATATTAGAATAAGAAAAAATGATTACTCCATTAATGATCACTGTTTTTTTTTTTAATTCCTTTTTGGGGAGGGTGAATTTTATTTATTTATTTATTTATTTATTTATTTATTTTTAATGTTTTTTTATTATATTATGTTAGTCACCATACAGTACATCCCTGGTTTCTGATGTAAAGTTCGATGATTCATTAGTTGCGTATAACACCCAGTGCACCATGCAGTTGCACTGATCCCTCACTTCTATTCCCAAGGTTGAATATGGGAAAATTCCATCTTTATTATAGTTGCTTTGAGATGAAGAAGTATACATTAAATGTGTCTGCATGAGTAGACTGTATTCCTTTTCTTTTCTGTAAGGGAATCTTTCTTAGTCAGTGCTATTTTAAATGGAGCTGTAATGAACCAAAGACCCCACATGCACACATTATGAAAACAGATGTTAGGAGGGTAAGCAGAAGCGTGCCTCCTAAGCTTCCCACTTCCTCTCTTACTGATTAAATCAGCTGAAGGTAAGCTAGATCATATGTCTGTCAGCCACAGGGCACATACAATGGTACTCATGGAACTGAAAATGCAGTGTTTTCTAAGGGAAATTTCATCTCAGGTACACAATTGTATTTCATTCATGCTACATTTGGCAAGATTAGTTCACACCTGTGAGATTTTAGTCAATGCAAATAGTCTTCCACTCGGTTGAAGAAGGTGGCGGATTGGCGGCGGCACCTGAAGCAGAGATTTGCAACTAGAAACTGAATTGTCACCCAGATGGAGGAGGCTTTTGCTCAGTGTAAATGAAAGAAGTGTTTTTTGTCATGCTTTGCATTTCCAAAGCCAACATTTGAACACCAGCTTTTTTCCTCTTGATCACTGTGTGAAAGAGAAGCTTTCATCTTTCCACCCCTGCCCTAGCTCACTGCCCGAGGCCTGGCCCTTCCCGTGCCTCACATAGTTTCCCTGGGTTCGGTGGGCCTTCAGCAGGGTGCTGCTGAGTGCATGTCAGTGGAGTAGCTGACTGATTTGTCCTTAATGTGACGGAGACACTAAAAACTTGCTTTGAACAAATACACGTAGGGTAAATTGAAAGAGGAAAGTTTGTGTCAGAACTTACTTTATTTTAGGAAGTATTTTTTGTTGGTCTGGGGTTTGAGGGCCATAGATCCTTTATTTCATTTCAGTTCACCTCCTTCACCTCTTCTCTCCCATTCACTAAACTGTCATGAACAGTTTTGGACACTCTACTAGTAAATGGACTTGCCCTTGTCATTTGGCTTGAAGTTCTACATGTGACAAATGTGTCTTCTCCTATGCATTGCATTCTCGTAACAACCTGAAAACTTCACTTCGTCCATCTTTGCTTTGGCCCTGAAATAGCCAAAAATAGCCAACCAATGGAGGCAACGGTATAGTTGGATGCTGAAGCCTCCAGAAAAGGCCTCTGCCCTTCACTTCCTTTTTTGTTTCTCAGGTTACATGACCCCATGTTTCATGCAGTGGCATGGGCTTTTGGAATAAATGGATGCCTATTAGCTGTCCTTAAAGATAGGACAAATTTAGAATGATAATAGCCCATTACTTTCTGTGTGCTGGAACAAATGCTTTTCTACAGATTACATTTTTATCTTCACAACAACCCTATATTCTAAGGCCATGTTAGAGCCAAACTTTGTCTACCACCTTTTCAAATCCACTTCTGGAAACCATGACAAATGATGTGGATTTTAAGATTCTTAAAAGGGACAAGAATGAGCTTTGAGCTTATATCACCACTCCCTAGACGTCTCTCTCTCCCTGTGAATTTCCTCTCACAGCAGATACTGACACCCACCCTGCCTTCACCCACACACTCTTCTGCTCTCCCAGAGCCCCTCATGACTCTGCCACTCCCCCCTTTCTTGGCGCCATTTTCCTTCCTTCGCCTGCACGCCACCCCCCACGCCGGGGGGGGGGGGGGGGCACAGTTTGCCTTAGGTTAGCATCTGTACCAGCGTTCTGCCCTTTGTTTCATGAAGAAATAGAGGCAAAGAAACTAATTTGCTCAAGATCCCTCAGCTCACAACACCAGATCCGGATTTGAACCGGGGTCTTTCTGACTCTGATGACTAGTTAGCTTTCTTTGCAATTCTGTCATTTATAGATGATCCTGTTTATGTCAAGGCTTAACGTTGGATTTTATACATTTCTAATCAACATTATTTGGGCAGAGTGATTACTTGGAACCAGAGCTGACAAGTCCAAGTGTGCCCAGAGGAGTTTAAAATGAGTTGGAAAAACTTGTTAACTGAGTTGTTTATTCAAAAAGGAAACAAAAATCCCTCAGGTTGTAAAGTTGGAGGCAATATAATTAAACAGGTATCCCAAGGTGCATTCTTTAAAAAGACTTTCTAGGCTAACAGATTTCTTCTTCATCCACCCACAGTCCCCACACAACCATTACTACTCTGACTGATCTTCCTGTAGGGAAATCAATATAATTGCTCAAAATCTCAACATCTACAGATGTCACCAGCTCCAGGCCTTAGCTTTTGTTTTGTCCCTACTGAGTGAGCAACAGTGAATCGATGAGACTTTATAATTGTTGTTGTTATTGTTTTTCATATAATGGAAACTCTACATGGCAGACTTCTGCAGTTCCATGACACAGGCATCCACGTGGTCTGATGGGGATTTTGGTGTCCTTTCTTGTTTCTTTAGCTTGGTCCTTCCTTAAACACAGCTCAGTCTCCACACCACAACTAGTCAATGGTTGGCCATCCCGGCTGCATATTTATATCCCGCAGGGGACTTTTATAAAGTATGGATGGCTAACCTCACTGCTGATCAATTAAATCAGAATCCCAGGGAGTGGGGAGGAACCCATTTTGCTACCCCTGGGCTACGTGACTATTATGTTAAACTAAAGCTGCTGAATTCCCATTGGGATATGATTACAGGGGATAGCTCAGAAGCCTGCTAGAGAGGTTGTACTTTGCAGTTTCAGTAAGAAATTTAGCAATTGCTTGTGATGTTCTGGCTGAAAATGGTGGGTATATCATATCAATCAGCTTTGCCATGATGATATTGAGTGACAGGCTACTCCCAAACTTAGTGACTTTCATCAAGGAACATTTATTTCTTGTTCATGGGTCTGTAGATACACATGGTTTGTCTGGTCCAAGCTGGACTCTGCTGTGTAGTTTTGCATCAGGATTTAGGTAAGCTGTATTTTACTTCAGGTGATGGTATGGTTCCAATCTTCCATTTTCCTCGGATCATTGACTGTGTGCGGCATGTGCTTCTCATGGCAGAACTTAAAAGACTTCTGCTTGTGTTGTGTCCACTAATGTGCCTTTGGACAAAGTCATTCACACAGCCCAGCCCAACACTAGTGGGCTGGAAATAAGAGGGTAAATATTTATTGACAGAAGTCCACACCTTCACAAGAAGAAATATACATTTGTTGACAATTTCTTAGAATGTAAATAATAATTTACATTCTAACATTACCCTAAAGAAGGTCTGGATTTTCAACTTTTCTGGAGACATTAAATTTTTCCAATATTTTAAAAAGTTCATTTAAAAGGTAACAAAATACTGAGCTAACAGGGAAGGTGGGGACATAGTTCTAGTCACCGGAAGTGTTGAAGCAGAGTGTAGATCATCCTTTGGTAGCAAACGTGTGTGAAGGACTCTAATATTAGCTGATTATTGAGTATACTGGTTAGAGTTGTAGGTGATTTACCACAACGAGGGAAAGAAAGAATAGGACATGAAGATTCAACATTCAAATTGTCATGATAGGCCATAACAAAGAGGAAATTTCAAAGGGACAAAAAAAAATGTCACACGTATTCATTGTTTATATATTTTAAATAAAAATCTGTACATAAGAAACTTGTATACGGTTTATCTTTTATTGACTGAATAAATAGAGTGTTAATTAGAATTCCTAAACTATCCTGGGAATCACCTGTCAGGATTAGTCTGGAAGACTAATTAATGCTACATTTATTTTGAAGTGCCAAGTACAGCTAAGTGCTTTACGTGGATAATTTCATCTTCAAAGAGCTTTGTGAAGTAGGTACTAATGACAACTCCATTTTACAGATGAAAAACTGAGGCCTAGTGACATAAAGTAATCTGCCCAAGGTCCCGCAATTTATGATTGGTGTTGCTGAGAGTTCAAGGCAGGGCATCTGGACCTATAAAGTGTGGTGTAATCATAATACTTTATTGGCTGCACATTCAGACTGACATGCTATTACGAGTCCTAGCACTTTCCCCAGTAGCCTGCTCTGCCATGTGACGAACAACCAGCATGACACTTGGCTGCTATGGCACAGTTCTGGAATTACCTTGAAATGCTACCGCTTCTACTTTGGATAGATCTTTTCTCTGAGAGTGCTTCACACGTTTCTGGAGATCATGTGTTTCCAAAGTTGCCATGAATCAGGATTTCTTCTCCAAATCCAAGGGACCATCCTCATCACAACCTCAATTCATTGGAATCTCCTTCTCTGTTGTTGGAGCTGCTGCCCACTTAGCTATTGATTATTTCTGACTTGCCGGAGGGAGCTGACAGCCGAATGGAAGGCTGGGGTTTCCCAATCAATAGTCATTAGAACTGCATTTATTATACATGGAATGCCCTTCGGGGCTGGGGTACACCCTTAACAATAAAAGGAAAAAAACAAAACAAAACAAGAGCTTATTTTCAGAACATAAACAGTTCTCTTCAGGGAGCAGCTAGAATCAGCCAAAGAAATGCATTCACAAATGCATTTCTCTCAGATATCATTCCTGCCTCACATGTAAGTACTTCCCTGGAAATTAAAGTTCCAGGATGTCTTGTACAAGGGACGTGGCCTTGGACAGTCTCTCTGAGTGTGTGTGTGTGTGTGTGTGTGTGTGTGTGTGTGTGGTTGTTTTGAGCTGAAGGAAGACATTCAAGTCACCAGTTTGATTCATCAAACTTGAATGTGAAAAGAGAGCAGGGAGAAATAAAAGACCTAACTTGGTAATAAATCTGAAAAAAAAAAAAAGTACAGACTATTCTTTTACTGAAAATTAATGGACAGGGGGACAGAAAGGTAGAACAAGCCATACAAAAAGAATCTGTCAGAACGGGAATAAGAATCAACACATGGGGCTTAATAATTTGTTGTGATAAGCAAGATGTCCCTAAGCAAGTATAGTCCTGCAGGGTATCCTGAAACAGTAAGGAAAGGAGAGCAGAACACATTTTATGGAACCAAATTACTGTGATTCATGAGGTAGTGCTGGTATATTCTCACAAGTCTACTTTGTTCCCGTTTTCTATTATCAACAATCACTCAATCTTCCAGAGTTACCTTTCAGACTGTAGTAGGGACAGGCTATTCCAAGTTTGTTTGGTTAATACATTTCCCGAGATAAAATAGATAAAATGCCTTTACAGAGAGACAAAGACCCATGGTTTTCTGATTTTTTAGGCCTTGCTGAATTAGCCTTGTTCTTCTTATCCCTTTTGCCAACTTATTGGCTTTGCATCCTGGATTTTTGAAAGCATTTCATATTCAGTCTAATTTGTCTTTCACCCCTTTTTTGCTCAGAGGCCTCTGGGACGTGGGACCTTGGGAAAGGCCTCTACCTTAAAGTTTTCCAATTATTCCCTTCTTGTTCTCAAAAAAGGTATCTGGAGCCAGTCATACCAGTCTTGCTTGAAATAGGGTCAGGAAATCCAGCCATTTGTCCCCATTACGGTCCTGCAAACATTGCTATCATTGAGCATGGGCCATACCTCCAAATGGGACTGGCTTCTAGGTTAATCAGACTAACTCTAGAAAGAGCAGAAGGAGGAAACACTGAGGGTAAACGCAGACCTTGGGAGAAAGGGTGCCACCAACTAATAGCCCAAGACCTGAGCCTGCCAGTTATAAACTGTGAACTTTTTGGTTCTTCTAACACTTGAAACATCATCTGCAGAAGGAGAGAAATTCTGTCTGTACTTAGGCCGTCAATTAGAGTAGGCAAAATATGGTGACGCAGCTAAAATGCTTTGACCCCTTGAGAGGCAGATAATATTTATAGATGAGGTATCGTTATTATTGTGTATTTTTGTACAAAGCTGTTTCTTTATATCATATTTTTACATTCCATATTCCCAGGCCATTAAAAAACCCCACACATATACAAAGATAAAAGGGCAGAGAGGTAACTAGATACATAGGTACACAGACAAATGGGTGAAGCCAAATTCCTTAAGTGGTAGTTTTCAAATATAAATCAGGATAAGTTGATGCCTTTAACTCAGAACAGAACTTAGCTTTAGAAAAATGGATAGTAAGATGGAACTAGAAGGTCATATCAGAATGAACTAAAATTAGGGATTTGTGATATAAGAAGTTACACATTAAGTGAGGGATTGGTGGGTGATAGATGGCCCTGGCATTTAAGGCAAGAGAAAGAAAGAAACCTCTATTTAGTACAGGCAGTAGGGAAAGAGAGAGAGGCTGGGGACACAGTGGTGACCATAAATCTGGGAATAAAACTAAACAAGTAGATAGTAGCTCCTTGAGGCAGAGCCTATATCTCATAGTTCCTTGTCTTTCAGAATTTCTTGGCTCACAGTGGTTGCTTGATAAATGTCCATTGTTTGAATAAAATACAGAGAAGGCAAACATTATGTACATTAATCAAGATAGAAACTAGATGGTGTAACTATTAATAATAGTCAAAGATAGAAACAGAAAAAGGAGAGCCAAGTTTTGATGGGAAACTGGTTATAATAAGAGATGAAAATGGTTGAAAAAAGTCATTCGGTCATGTTTGGGAGAGAGGAAAAGGAATTTGGAGCAGGGTCTGCGTGATAGGATTATAGGTGGGCAAGATAATTGTTTGGAAGAAATGTGTTGTTTGTCTTCAGAGGTGACCACCATCTTGAAAGAAAATCTTGTGTTGGCCAATGGGTAGAAAAAGCCTTTTTCAACATAGGCTCAAATAAAATGAGTGCATTTGTAAATATATATGTCACAAAGGAGAGCTGTATGAGTGGAATTCAGGAAGAGAAGCTGGATGCTCCAACCAACATCTCCAGGCTAAGATAGATATTTCCGAAAATGAGGCAGGCCTAGCCTAAAAGTGAAAGTGGCCGCTTTGGTGAAACAGAGATTCACCATCACTGGAGGTATTCACGTAGAGGCTGGAGCTCCATTATAGATGGCTGTTATTGAAGAGATTCAGGGAGTGCATGCACACTGGGACACTTAACCTATGATTTCCCTCTTGTCCCTGAGATTTTGTGGCTCACTGCTCAATAGTGAGGACCTGTTACTGCATACATGCTTCTAGGTCCCAACACTTATTCAGCAGCAAGTGTCCTGGCCCCTTCCTCGAGTATATTAGAGTAGCAGACCCTACAGCTGGTTTAACAGCTGGCTCTCTGTGGGGGAAAAAGTGACTCCATTTGTAGCGTTTGCTGATTTCTCGGGTGTACATACTGCCACCATGCCGATTTCAAGCTTTCAGTATGATGGCATTGAACCTGGAGTTGGAAAGATAGGCACGCAATTAACTCTCATGAAACTGAGGGCATTTCTCTAGCATTTCTCTCAGTCCCTGCTCCAGGATCAGGCATGTTGTCCCGGAAAGAGTGAATCCATTTGCAAGTTGTTAGTGCCTTCCAGGTCGCCCAGGAAGGCAGCCCAGCGGGGAGGAGAAGGTTCCACGGGCTGGTCTGGACAAACAGTCATGCATGCCCTCCCGCCCTCTCACCACCAGCAGGGCATTTCAGAGCGAAATGGGTGGTATTACCTCTTTTCATCGCCACACTCACTGTTTGGGTTCATCTGCGGTGACTTTCCCTTGCTCTGCATTTAAAAAGATACAAGTGAGTCTGTGTAGGATATCCTTGGTGCGGTTTCCCGCTCCTCCTCTCCCTAATGGATCCCTGCTTTCCCTGATTCTTGGGATCGGCCCGACAAACTGTAATGTAGTATTGAATTTATTGTCCTTGCCCTTCCGTTATCCTCTTCATGCCTTCCACATGGTGCCCTGTGCTGCCCCCGCTCTCTCCTGCAGAGTTATAGGACCTTCTGCGTATTGAGCTCTCACCATGAGTCAAGCGATGCTCTGAGTGCCTTTTCCTATTAACTCCTCAAATCCTCCCGACAACT
The DNA here is from genome assembly GCF_017311325.1 of Ursus maritimus. Lineage (NCBI taxonomy): Eukaryota > Metazoa > Chordata > Mammalia > Carnivora > Ursidae > Ursus > Ursus maritimus. The sequence goes on from NW_024424453.1 coordinate 41,401,229, forward strand.
GATGGACTAGATGACTAGTAATATCCGTAGTTTGCAGAGAAGCAACCGAGACACGGCATAAGTAAGTACCTTGCTGTAGGTCATGCAGCCAGTATGTGTCAGAGTGGGGATTTGAATTGAGATAATGGGGAGTTTTCTTATCTCTCTGGAAAGTGGTGTGAAAATCAAGCAGATTGTAGGAAATACACTACCCTGCTAGATAACGCAGAGAAAATGATTTGCTAGAAAGATGGATCCGGTTCAGAGAGAACGTTGGCTCTGCTGTGAGGAAGCCTGTGGGTCAAATGTCTCGTATAATCTCATAAAACCCCATGGAAAAGGAATCATTTGTTCTTCTCACTTCATTTTATCACCTCAGCTCTCGCCTGGGTAAGAAATGAAACCTGCTGGATTCACTTTTCTGTTGTTGTTAATAGGAAAATAGACTGGCATTGAGACTCAGGATTTTAATGATTAGATCTTTCCAAATTCAATACACATGTAACTGGTGTATTTTATCCATAAGACATCGATGTCATTATGAGTGCCTTTAATCATTGTGGTGGTGGAAAACACTGATTTTTGAAACCTCAACCAATATCCACGTTTTCGTGCCAAATTCACGGGACAGTTCAGGCCAGATTAAGACTCAGGTGTGAGTCCGTGACTGATGGCTGCTAACTAAAACCCTGTCTACTTATACAGGAACACAAAAGAAGAGTAAAACCTCACTTAGGGGGAGCTCAGATCCCCAGCAGTGGGACTTACCTGAAACTTTGCTGAGAATGAGGAGATTAAACCAGCATATGAGTTCGGATTAACTGCACATAAGAGAAAACACAGCATAATCATGACTTCAACACAAGGTTTCAAAAAGAAAAGAAAAGGAAAAAACCACAAGGTTTAATTTGATTTCACATGAAATGAGTCTGGAGGTGTGCCAGTTTCCCGTTGGTGGTGGAGGTCCAGGGGCAACAGCATCTCAGGCTCCCTCCAACTTTCTGCTCCACCGTCTTCAGCGCATGGTCATTTCGGGGTCCCACATCTCTGTGGGTGCTCCAGCCATCAAATACAAATGCTAGGAAAACGAAGTAGTGGGGAAAGGGCCAAAAGTTACATAAGTAGCCATCTATCCTCCTTCTTTCTGAGAACCTTTCTAGAAAGACTCATCCAGCACTTCTTCTCTCTCACAGGTCAGGGCTTAGTCAACCTGACTGTACCCAACTACAAGGCAGGCCAGGAAATGTGGTATTTTAGCTGGGTTACGTGGAATCAGACCAGGATGGTGTTTCTCTGGAAGAAGAGGAGAATGGGTAGTAGGTAGGGAGTGGACAGTCTCTGCCACAGGAGAATGACTGGGCAGCCGTAATTAATGTGACCAGCCTGTGTACTCTGCTGAGTAAAGAACCCTGAGGCTACGGTGCACGAATGACCTGCTGCTTCTTTTACTGAGTTTTATAAACACCTTGGCACACACATATGAGTAAGGTATACTAATTTACCAGAGGCTAGGGTGAAAACCGATGTGGGTTCTTTTTCTTTTAAATGAGACAAATCAGACTCACGAGATGCAAGAAAAGATACAAGCAAACTTTAATGCTACCTTCCAACCCTCCCAAGGCCCAGGTAAGAAGAGACGGGGGAGCTCAGGCCCAAGGGACACACAGAGTCTGATGAATTAAATTACTGAGAAAGGGAGCGGGTCTCATTCCCATGGCTTTTGCGAGTTCCCCAGAAAACTGGGTCTCGCCTCAGTCTGACAGGCAGGAAGAGGAGTACCACGTGGGAGTGGCACTGGGGACAATGGCAAGGGCATGACAAGCTGGGTACCATTGTGCTTGACTGCCCTGGAGGAAAAGGGACTGGCTGGTGTGATCTTGGATCTTAGCCAGCGCCACCTGACTGGAAGCCTACCAAAATTCTTCAAAGATCAAAAGCTGACATACTCTTAAACGTTAACCACTCATTTGTGTTTAAATTCAAATGGCACTTTATATTAAGCTGCTCCAGGGTTTCATATTGAAGGACTATGAGCTTTAATCAACTTGGGACATGCTCTGGTCACCAAAGGAGAATGTTTCATGAAAAATAAGCATGTGTTGGAGGCGGCAGAGCACCCTAAGAGGTTGTCCCAGACACCTGTACCATTACGCAAAGTTGTCTTCTTGCAGGAGTAGATTAGAGTAGAAAATTAAGAGAAGGGTTGCTAGTGTTAAGCACATCCGAAAAACTAATGTGAACACCGATAACTTGATACCAAAAGATGAGTGACAGAGAGACAAAAATCTATAAAAATGGCAAATGTCTATGTTTGAAAAATTTGATAATCAACTATTGGAAAAACTGGGCAAATTACTAAAAAATGAATTTAAGTTTGGGGTTATTTAATATTGGGATAAATTGTCAATAGACTTTGAGTTATTATAATATAACTAAAATCGATGTTGAGGAAAACCACTTCTATTGATCAATAAAAGGTTAAATTACATTCGATACATGCTATTAAAGAAGGCAGAGAAGTATTTTAAATAGAAAAATTGTATCCAAAGTTGCTAGAACATATTTTAAAATATTGTTTAAAGGAATGGTAAAATCAACCATGACTCATTTACTAAGACGTCTGATGAAATTGTACTGCAGCAGTAGAATTACAGTTATTTTTGAGGAGCTTAAAGAAATTTACACCGGTGTTAAGTCACATTACACACTTGGCAAACTTTTGATGGATTATGCTATTAGCGTTATACTTATTTGGTTGATGAAAACTATTGCCCAATTTGGTTACACAATTTCATTAAAACCCAGAACACCATGATGGTAGAAGCAGAAATCACATCCTTTGAATGACACCTGGGTATGTCCTAAATTTTCTGACCAACTTGCTTTCAAATAGATTTATCTATTCATAAAACTTTAGAGACAGAAATTGGAATGTCTGAAACCAACGTCGTTATTTCTCCTGCATACCCTTTCTTCCCTACCTGAGATAGGGACCTGAGAATCACCCACAACTCATTCCTCATCTTACACCCACACGGCCAGTCTCCTAGTATCATAAATATGTCACCTGAACAGCTTCTGAACCCTCCCCTAGTGTCTTTCTTCAGACCTTTGTGTTTCCTTGCCTGCCTATGACTAGAACCCCTAACTCATGTTCAGGCTTTCCTCTCCTCATACTCCATTGCCTTCTTCATTTTACATCTAACATTATTTTCTTTGAAGACTCAAATCCAGGGGCTCCTGAGTGGCTCAGTCGGTTAAGCATCTCCCTTCAGCTCAGGTCATGATCCCAGGGTTCTGGAATGGAGCCCCACATTGTGCTCCCTGATCAATGGGGAGTCTGCTTCTCCCTCTCTCTCTGCTCCTGCCCTCCCCAGACTCTCTCTAATGCTCTCTCTCTCTCAAATAAATAAAATCTTAAAAAAAAAAAAGAAGACTCAAATCTAATCACTTTATTTTCCCACTTAAAAACTTCCAGGGCTCCTTACTGTTTATAGTAATGAAAAGACTGAATCTCTCTCTCT